>NW_028317969.1:6575000-6875000 GCF_062004578.1 Staurois parvus
CGCCAATGGCGTATAGCTGGTGGGAACCAGATGGGAAACGATAGCGTAGTCGGACAGGCCGGGTCGAGAACAGCGGAACAGACAATAGAAGACGGTAGGCAAGAATACACAGGTCACGAGCCGGGTTCAGCAACGGGAGGTCAGATAAAGGGATAAGGCAGAGAATAGTCTTAGTCAAAGCCGAGTCAGTTTCCAGGAGAGCAACGAGAGTAGAACAAGAGCTTGCTGCAACACAATCATACAGGACACGAATGCAAAGAGCAAGTGCAGACAACAGGCTTAAATGTGATCAACCACACCCCTCTGGAGGACGGACCTCAGAGGCCTGAAAGCATAAAAGGCTCCCACCATGCTTTGCAGAAACCTAAGGTGGATGCCAGCACATGGAGCAGCACCAACTCTGAGGAAAAGTAGGACCTTGACATCTGGCCACCGCTACAAGATGTGGGTCAGGTGGGTGCTAAGAGCTCATTCACTGATTGCTTCTATTTAGCTGGCATAGTGAATCGATATTTAAACTTGGCAAGTAGTTGGGGAAAGTTTTGAGGAATCCCTACATTTTTGAGGAACTCAAAAATTGGCTCTTTTGTGACTCTGACCACCACTAGTATCAGCTACTAGATGTGGGTCAGATGCGTGCTGAGAGCTCTCCCACTGATTGCCTCTATTTGCTTGGTATTCAATATACAGTGAATCAGTATTTAAACTTGACAAGTAGTTGGAGGAAGGTTAGAGGAATTTTTCCATTTTCGAAGAACTCAAAAATTGGCTCTTTGGTGACTCTGACCACCACTAGTATCTACTATTAGATGTGGCTCAGATCTGTGCTGAGAACTCTCCCACTGATTGATTCCATTTAGCTGGAATTCAATATACAGTGAATCAATATATAAACTTGGCAAGTAGCTGGGGGAAGTTTTAAGGAATTCCTCAATTTTTGAGGAACGCAAAAATTGGTTCTTTGGTTTAATTAAAATGCCCTTGTGAATCTCAATCTCAGATTTTTTGTATACCTAAATTCTTAGATGTTAAATACATGCAGACTACATTACATTTGAAGTTTGTCTAAAGCCAAAAAATGTATTTTAAATTTTGGATAGAGAAGGGAATGAGTAAAACTCCCATCAGTTTTTTTTATGTTTCACAATTATAAGATATCCATTTCCTTCCAGTTCTGTAAAGAAAACATAAAACAAGAAGAAATCTCTGTAAAATTAGGAAATCCTCTTATATAGTTCTTGCCTCATCAAGTGTCCCACTGAAAAGTTCCTCATCTAATTCTGCTCCAGTGAAATGCAAAATTTAGCATTTTTGCTTTGATAAAATGTCACCAAAATGTGTTAATTTCCTGTGAAATTAAATTTTTTTAAATGCATTGATGTCAGAGGGGAAGGTGAAATTATGGTAAAGTGATATTGAAATAAAAATGTAATCTATTGAAGCTTACAAATCATTAGATATGGCGGCTGCCTTAGTTTTCTTCTTTTAGGCTTTTTTTCCCTCTGTTTTTTCACCTGGTGATCTGACCTGTAACCAGGGGTGGACTGACCATTTGGAAACTCGGGCACTGCCCGAGGTCAGTAGGGGGCCCCATGAGATGCCCCTGGTACCTTTTTCATAGGCTTTTTTGAGTTTCGGCAAGGACACAGGGGCCCCATGATCCCCTATTGCCCGGGGGCCCCATGAGTTGTCAGTCCGCCCCTGCCAGTAACACACTTTCAGGGTTAGAGTGCCCCCACTGTGGATGGTTTTGGATGTTGATGAGGATTTTTAAAAAATAAATAATAAATTAGAGTGCACCCACTTTGGATGAAATAGCACAGGGGTCACCTTTGGATAGCAGCATTGTCAGTCTGGGGGGGATGTACTGGCAGATTTAGATACACCAACACATTTAAGTCAAATTCTAGCTCACACTGCAGTTACATCAAACAGCTTTTTGGGCTTTTGGGGGGGATAAAGGTTTTACATGAATAAATAAAAGCTGATCACTGTAAGCTTCCCTGTCAGTGGTAAATGGTTTTGTCTCAACAATCTACCTGTTGCATTTGCAAGGGAGCTTGTTCTGTTGAAAAACTACAGACTAACTGACCAGATCACCAGATGAAAATAAAAGAAAGAACACTGAAAAACGAAATCTAAGAATTGGTAAGCTGCAACGTAATAAATGTTTACTTTTGGGTTGATTACCCCTTTAAGTATAGTTTACACTTTAAATGGTTCAAGAGTTTTTCTATGTGTGTTTAGACAATAGTAAAAGAACAAGCTGGATAAAGCTTTCTTGTTGACTAAAGGGGGCCCAAAATTGATCTTGCACTGGACCCCTTTGGAGACACTTTCCATAGATGGTATCAGCTATGGAATGGGGGGAGTTCACTTAAAGGCACATTAACCCTGTAGATAATCTGAGCGGGACCAGTGAAGAATTAGCAAACATCTGATAAAAAAATGGTACATAAAGGCAGGAAATGCCTACCTATAGTAACCAGCCAGTATGATCTTACTTCATGAAGGCATGGTGTATAATTAACAATTAAGGATTTACAAGATACCAATTAATCATATAGTTTGAGTCTATTAATCATATAGTCATTTAGTCATTAATTAATCATAAAATTAATTATTCAGTTAGTTCTTAACCGCTTTTACACCTGTACATTCCTTTCAGACCAGGGTCATTTTTACATTTCTGCTATGGGCCTTTTTATTTGGTAATACCTTTGTCATTACTTTGGATAACAAAGTAATATATTGTATACTGTATATATAGTTGGCCAAAAATATGGAAACGCCACATGATTTGTAGGTGTTTCATGGTAAAAGCGGAAATGGTGTAACATTCTTTTTTATTCGCTGTGTGATGACACACCTAGCTAACAGCCTCACTTTCGTAATGCGCTGCATAGTAATATGGAGTCATGTCAGAGCTTACCGAATTTCAAAGAGGGTAAATGGTTGGTGCCCACTTAGCTGGTGCCTCTGTGACTGAAGTTGCCTATTTATTCACGGTGTCCCGAGGTACAGTATCAAAGGTTATGATGGCATATACAGCTTCTGGGAAAACATTATCTGATAAACATAAGCGCGATCAACATGGTAAACTGACCGAAAGAGACAAAAGGACATTACGTAGAATTGTGACCGGGCATAATAAAACAACTTCTGCAAAAGTGACTGCAGAGCTCAGTCTTGGTCTTCGGAAGCCCGTGTCCACCAAAACTGTGTGGAGGGAACTCCATAAGCAAAATACTCAAGGCTGAGCTGCAATTACTGAACCACTTGTAACCGATATTACTGCTCAGAAGGAAGAAGAGAGAGTAGTGCAACACCCATAAATCGTGGACTATCAATCAATGGAAGACTGTAATTTGGTCCAATGAATTGACCTTCACACTGTTCCCAACCATCCGACGTGTTTACATGTGGCGAACACCGTCCCATACTTACGACCAGGACCGGTAAAGCATGGTGTAATCATGGTTTGAGCAGCCATATCTTGGTATTTTGCATGCCCCATCATCACCTTGAAAGGTAGAGTCAGTGCCAGTGACTATGTACAAATTGTAGCTGACCATGTGCTCCCCATTGTGCAGACATTGCTTCTGAAGACAGCACCATTTACCAAGACGATAATGCTCCGATTCACACACGCTGGTGTTCTCAAATCATGGTTTTACGAGCATTCAGACAAAGTACTGCACATTCCCTGGGTGCCACAGTCACCAGACCTCAATATCATAGAGCCACTGTGGTCAATTTTGGACACCAAAGTCCAGGCTTGTTTTCCCCCTCCAGCATCTCTGTGAGAACTGCAAGAATTATGTTGGCATGGACAGAAGGACAAACAATGCCTTCTTTTGGTGATGTTAGTTTAAAAATAGTTTTACTGTAGATTAAATTGTAGTATTTAAAACAATACTGGGTTCCTCAACACAAACAGGCAGCTTTTGTATCTTTTTTTCGTGTTCTGTCAGCCCTCAGCCTTTTCACCCAGCAGCCGGCTTAAACACCACACAGAGCAAGAGAGCCCTGAGCATTAGACAGTTCATATACGTAAAGGCCTGGGACCAGTCAAGACTAATAATGAGGTCTGGCTACCAGGTAATATTTGGACCTAGAAATGGAGGCTTTATCCCACCCAAAGTGCCATAAAGCCTTCAGGTTCCAGGACTCAGACCAAAAATGTATTAAGAGAGAGATCTAGGTGACACATACAATCTTTCCACAATCCTGCCAACTAGTGCCTCACAATATATAAAGGCGTAAAACCAGAGGAGCACAATACAGGGATGGAGCATTGTCACCCCCTGTTGCTGGAAATGCCTGAAAAAGGACTCTTTGCAGGATCACCAGGTTTTATGTTAATGAAGCCACATATTTAAAAATACTGAAAATGATTTATGAAATAAAATGGTTTAAGCTTATGTGAGATTTTAGTGATTGGGTTTACATATGCTTTATTGTCTACAGAGTTTGGCGTTTGCATGCAATCCTGTTGGTAAACGCCCTTCTATGCACCCCTCCAACTACAAATCTGTGGTTCATCACTATATAGTGATATAGGGGATGTTTAGCTCCATGGTAGATGCATTTTCAAGTGAGTTCACGCCAGTTAGGAACTATATTTCAGGGCTTGGTAGCCCACTTTTGTTAAAAGGAAAGGCAAAAACAAAATTCCAACATAAATGCAGGGGTTCTTCTTCAGTACAATATGCAAAGCCCAAATGAAAATGCCAGCTCACCTGGCTACTCTTTAGCAGCACTGCTGCTCTAGAGATTGGACCCTCTGACCACCAGCTCTTCCAGGCACACAGCTTAGAGCTCCTCAGACACACATGGCTCCTCTGGCCAAGTCCTCAGGCCATTAAATGTCTCTTGCAGGCAATCATAATCTTGCTGCCACATGCAGGCTCTCTGACTCCTTTAGTAGACCTCCTGTCTCTCTTTGGTGGAGCCCTGCGGTATTCCTAAACCTCCATTATAAGGGCTGTGTGCACCTGGGCACACACCCTGCTGTTCCTCCACAAAACCCAGACACTGGGTTGGAGATTCTGTCCCGCCCAAGGCACTATGGAATCTCCAAACTAGGAAGCCCCATTTAGGACTACCAAAACCTGGAGAAAGCTGCAAAATCAGTCTTCTCCATTTAAAACCTATGCTCCCTAGTCCTGCACTCAGCAAAAGTGCAAATCCTGTGTCCTTTTAATGGACAATTTCCCCATGACAAAGTCTCATCCTGTCACTATATATATACTATATATATACACACACATACATACAGTATATAAAACACCCTGCTACAAGTGTGGATCCAGGATGTTAAAACAAACACAAAATGGCAGTGTGCAGAACAGTGGCATTCACATTCTGTAGGTCAGAACTTGTATGCTGAACAGCAGGACTTTACAAGGAAGCATTGTAGAAAAGAACTACATTTCCCAGAGGAGCTGGCATGTGGGCGGAGGCATATATGTGAGAGGAGACAGGAAGTGAGAGAGGAGAGATCTGGAGATAGGAGTGCGCTGACTGCGAGAGGTCTGAACCAGGCCGTGGAAAGAGATAGAGAGGAGGCAAGGACCATCTGCTGATCGCTGATCTTACCAAATTGTGGAGAAAGCTAATCTGCTAGCAGGTGACCGGACAGAATGCTGCAGGTGGGACTGGAGAGTGTGTAGAGGCTCCATCGGAGGAGAGAGAAAGACCACCAGAAATTGCCAGATACCATCCCTTGGATGAGAAAGTTCCAAGGACTGGGAACATTGACACCTGCTCCACCTATTCTCCTGCACACAGTTGTGGACATTGCACATAGTTATTAGAAGTTGTGGTCTAGTTCCTTCAGCCGCTATCGTTTCACCACACTTAACACAGTCTTATCACCAGAGCTGATAGCAGGATAGTCAGTTCATAGGCTGAACCACCGCTGTGTCATCACCATCATCAATTCACTCTATTAAGGAATCCTCTTCCTATTGTGCCAATGGTTTTGCAGTCCAGAGAAGAGTTGCCCCGTGCCAACAATCACGTCTGCCAGCTTAAACACTTGTTGCTTTAGATTCGCCAGTGACTAGTGCTTTAAAGGAACATTACACCAGTCACCAGTCTGCTGCTTTCAGGGGGAGTGCTTTTCTTCCCTTCCTTTATTGCATTGTTCCTCAGAGAACCACAATTCACACCTCTTCTCACTGTGCACCAGCTGGGCCCCATCACGCACGCAGAACATTCTTCACTGCCTTTAAAGAATGTTGGTTGGTTTGAGGTAAAGAGCTCTTTCCTTATTTCAGGCTACCTCCTTGCCATCAGGTCTTGAGGTCCCAAGTGAGCTAATCTAACTGTTTGATAGCTCTCACTGCTCACTGGGGACTGTAAAACCAATTTAGTGTTATCAGGCCTGCTCTTCAGAAAATATCACAATACTTCAACCTGAGACTCTGTGGTAAGTGTTGTTTTCTTTCCTTGTTTAAAGTTACATAGTTAGTCTGCCTGAAAAAAGACAAAAGTCCATCCAGTTCAACCATTAAAAAAAAACATGTATATATATAATCCTACACCCACAGTTGATCCAGAGGAAGGTAAAAAAAACCAGCAAAGCATGATCCAATTTGCTCCTGCAGGGGAAGAAATTCCTTCCAGATTCCCCGAGAGGCAATCGGATATTCCCTGGATCAACTTTACCTATAAATGTTAGTATCCAGTTATATTCTGTGTATCTAAGAAACAATCCAGGACTTTTTTTAAAGCAATCCACTGAGCTGGCCAGAACCAACTGTTGAGGGAGTCTATTCCACATTTATACAGCTCTCACTGTGAAGAAACCTTTCCGTATTTGAAGATTACATTTGTTTTCCTCCAGACGTAAAAAGTGCCCCCTTGTCCTCTGTGATGACCTCAGGGTGAATAACTCTACACCGAGTACACTATATGATCCAATGATGTATTTATACATGGAGATCATATCCCCCCCATATGTATTATACATGGAGATCATATCCCCCTTATGTATTATACATGGAGATCATATCCCCCCTTATGTATTATACATGGAGATCATACCCCCCTTATGTATTATACATGGTGATCATATCCCCCCTTATGTATTATACATGGTGATCATATCCCCCCTTATGTATTATACATGGAGATCATATCCCCCTTATGTATTATATATAGAGATCATATCCCCCCTTATGTATTATACATGGAGATCATATCCCCCTTATGTATTATACATGGTGATCATATCCCCCTTATGTATTTATACATGGAGATCATATCCCCCCTTATGTATTATACATGGAGATCATATCCCCCTTATGTATTATATATAGAGATCATATTCCCCCTTATGTATTATACATGGTGATCATATCCCCCCTTATGTATTATACATGGAGATCATATCCCCCTTATGTATTATACATGGTGATCATATCCCCCCTTATGTATTATACATGGAGATCATATCCCCCCTTATGTATTATACATGGAGATCATACCCCCCTTATGTATTATACATGGTGATCATATCCCCCCTTATGTATTATACATGGTGATCATATCCCCCCTTATGTATTATACATGGAGATCATATCCCCCTTATGTATTATATATAGAGATCATATCCCCCCTTATGTATTATACATGGAGATCATATCCCCCTTATGTATTATACATGGTGATCATATCCCCCCTTATGTATTATACATGGAGATCATATCCCCCCTTATGTATTATACATGGAGATCATATCCCCCCTTATGTATTATACATGGTGATCATATGCCCCTTATGTATTATACATGGAGATCATATCCCCCCTTATGTATTATACATGGAGATCATATCCCCCCTTATGTATTATACATGGTGATCATATCCCCCCTTATGTATTATACATAGTGATCATATCCCCCCTTATGTATTATACATGGAGATCATATCCCCCCTTATGTATTATACATGGAGATCATATCCCCCCTTATGTATTATACATGGAGATCATATCCCCCCTTATGTATTATACATGGTGATCATATCCCCCCTTATGTATTATACATGGAGATCATATCCCCCCTTATGTATTATACATGGAGATCATATCCCCCCTTATGTATTATACATGATGATCATATCCCCCCTTATGTATTATACATGGAGATCATATCCCCCCTTATGTATTATACATGGAGATCATATCCCCCCTTATGTATTATACATGATGATCATATCCCCCCTTATGTATTTATACATGGTGATTATAGATGAGCGAATCGAAGTAGGCGAAGTGGAATTCGAGTCGAATATTGGAAAATTTTTGAATCCGAAAAATAGCCTACTTCGGACGCGCGAATCAAAATTTTTCCTAAAATGGCGGCGGACATGTGCGGCGACGGAGCGGGGATGTCTGGGAAGGCGCGCAGACAAGGCGCGCTGACCCATAATGCATTCCTTAATGACATGTGATCGCATTAGCCAATCAGCAGCCAGGCAGCCAGCACTGTGTAATGGTCGAGCTATAAATAGCGGCCATTTTAGAATTCTTCATTTGCCTCCAGTCATTCAAGAGAGGCAGACCGCTCTGTATTAGGGACAGAGTTAGGGCCACAGAAACGTTACTTGGGGACAGAGAAACGTTACTTAGGGACAGAGAAGCATTGCTCAGGGACACAGAATTGTTAATGAGGGCCACAGAATCGTTACTTAGGGCCAAAGAAACGCTAGTTAGGGCCACAGAATTGTTACTCAGGGACAGACAGAATTGTTACTGAGTGCCAGAGAATTGTTACTTAGGGCCACAGAAACGTTAGGGCCACAGAATTGTTACTCAGGGACAGACACAGAATTGTTACTGAGGGCCACAGAACTGTTACTTAGGGCCACAGAAACGTTATTAGGGCCACAGAATTGTTACTCAGGGACAGACAGAATTGTTACTGAGTGCCAGAGAATTGTTACTTAGGGCCACAGAAACGTTAGTTAGGGCCACAGAATTGTTACTCAGGGACAGACACAGAATTGTTACTGAGGGCCACAGAACTGTTACTTAGGGCCACAGAAACGTTAGTTAGGGCCACAGAATTGTTACTCAGGGACAGACACAGAATTGTTACTGAGGGCCACAGAATTGTTACTTAGGGCCACAGAAACGTTACTCAGGGACACAGAATTGTTACTGAGGGCCACAGAACTGTTACTTAGGGCCACAGAAACGTTAGTTAGGGCCACAGAATTGTTACTCGGACAGACACAGAATTGTTACTGAGGGCCACAGAATTGTTACTGAGGGCCACAGAACCGTTACTTAGGGCCACAGAATTGTTACTCAGGGACACAGAATTGTTACTGAGGGCCACAGAACCGTTACTTAGGGCCACAGAATTGTTACTCAGGGACAGACACAGAATTGTTACTCAGGGACACAGAATTGTTACTGAGGGCCACAGAACCGTTACTTAGGG
Source organism: Staurois parvus (assembly GCF_062004578.1). Lineage (NCBI taxonomy): Eukaryota > Metazoa > Chordata > Amphibia > Anura > Ranidae > Staurois > Staurois parvus. The sequence continues at coordinate 6,584,459 of NW_028317969.1, forward strand.
CCACAGAATTGTTACTCAGGGACACAGAATTGTTACTGAGGGCCACAGAACCGTTACTTAGGGCCACAGAAACGTTACTCAGGGACACAGAATTGTTACTTAGGGCCACAGAAACGTTACTCAGGGACACAGAATTGTTACTGAGGGCCACAGAACTGTTACTTAGGGCCACAGAAACGTTAGTTAGGGACACAGAATTGTTACTCAGGGACAGACACAGAATTGTTACTGAGGGCCACAGAATTGTTACTTAGGGCCACAGAAACGTTACTCAGGGACACAGAATTGTTAATGAGGGCCACAGAACCGTTACTTAGGGCCACAGAATTGTTACTCAGGGACAGACACAGAATTGTTACTCAGGGACACAGAATTGTTACTGAGGGCCACAGAACCGTTACTTAGGGCCACAGAAACGTTACTCAGGGACACAGAATTGTTACTGAGGGCCACAGAACCGTTACTTAGGGCCACAGAATTGTTACTCAGGGACAGACACAGAATTGTTACTGAGGGACACAGAATTGTTACTGAGGGCCACAGAACCGTTACTTAGGGCCACAGAAACGTTAATCAGGGACACAGAATTGTTACTGAGGGCCACAGAACCGTTACTTAGGGCCACAGAAACGTTAGTTAGGGCCACAGAATTGTTACTCAGGGACAGACACAGAATTGTTACTGAGGGACACAGAATTGTTACTGAGGGACACAGAACTGTTACTTAGGGCCACATAATTGTTACTCAGGGACACAGAATTGTTACTGAGGGCCACAGAACCGTTACTTAGGGCCACAGAATTGTTACTCAGGGACAGACACAGAATTGTTACTGAGGGACACAGAATTGTTACTGAGGGCCACAGAACCGTTACTTAGGGCCACAGAATTGTTACTCAGGGACAGACACAGAATTGTTACTCAGGGCCACAGAACCGTTACTTAGGGCCACAGAAACGTTACTCAGGGACACAGAATTGTTACTTAGGGCCACAGAACCGTTACTTAGGGCCACAGAATTGTTACTCAGGGACAGACACAGAATTGTTACTGAGGGACACAGAATTGTTACTGAGGGCCACAGAACCATTACTTAGGGCCACAGAAACGTTACTCAGGGACACAGAATTGTTACTGAGGGCCACAGAACCGTTACTTAGGGCCACAGAATTGTTACTCAGGGACAGACACAGAATTGTTACTCAGGGACACAGAATTGTTACTGAGGGCCACAGAACCGTTACTTAGGGCCACAGAATTGTTACTCAGGGACAGACACATAATTGTTACTCAGGGACACAGAATTGTTACTGAGGGCCACAGAACCGTTACTTAGGGCCACATAATTGTTACTCAGGGACACAGAACTGTTACTGAGGGACACAGAACCGTTACTTAGGGCCACAGAATTGTTACTCAGGGACACACACAGAATTGTTACTCAGGGACACACACAGAATTGTTACTCAGGGACACAGAATTGTTACTGAGGGCCACAGAACCGTTACTTAGGGCCACAGAAACGTTACTCAGGGACAGACACAGAATTCTTACTCAGGGACAGACACAGAATTGTTACTCAGGGACACAGAATTGTTACTGAGGGACACAGAATTGTTACTGAGGGACACAGAATTGTTACTCAGGGACACAGAATTGTTACTGAGGGACACAGAATTGTTACTCAGGGACAGACACAGAATTGTTACTCAGGGACAGACACTGAATTGTTACTCAGGGACAGACAGAATTGTTACTGAGGGCCACAGAAATGTTACTTAGGGCCACAGAAACGTTACTCAGGGACACAGAATTGTTACTCAGGGACAGACACAGAATTGTTACTGAGGGACAAAGAATTGTTACTGAGGGCCACAGAACCGTTTCTTAGGGCCACAGAAACGTTACTCAGGGACAGACACAGAATTGTTACTCAGGGACAGACACAGAATTGTTACTGAGGGACACAGAATTGTTACTGAGGGACACAGAATTGTTACTCAGGGACACAGAATTGTTACTGAGGGCCACAGAACCGTTACTTAGGGCCACAGAATTGTTACTCAGGGACAGACACAGAATTGTTACTCAGGGACACAGAATTGTTACTGAGGGCCACAGAACCGTTACTTAGGGCCACAGAAACGTTAATCAGGGACACAGAATTGTTACTGAGGGCCACAGAACCGTTACTTAGGTCCACATAAACGTTATTCAGGGACACAGAATTGTTACTGAGGGCCACAGAACTGTTACTTAGGGCCACAGAAACGTTAGTTAGGGCCACAGAATTGTTACTCAGGGACAGACACAGAATTGTTACTGAGGGACACAGAATTGTTACTGAAGGACACAGAACTGTTACTTAGGGCCACATAATTGTTACTCAGGGACACAGAATTGTTACTGAGGGCCACAGAACCGTTACTTAGGGCCACAGAATTGTTACTCAGGGACAGACACAGAATTGTTACTGAGGGACACAGAATTGTTACTGAGGGCCACAGAACCGTTACTTAGGGCCACAGAATTGTTACTCAGGGACAGACACATAATTGTTACTCAGGGACACAGAATTGTTACTGAGGGCCACAGAACCGTTACTTAGGGCCACAGAAACGTTACTCAGGGACACAGAATTGTTACTGAGGGCCACAGAACCGTTACTTAGGGCCACAGAATTGTTACTCAGGGACAGACACAGAATTGTTACTGAGGGACACAGAATTGTTACTGAGGGCCACAGAACCGTTACTTAGGGCCACAGAAACGTTACTCAGGGACACAGAATTGTTACTGAGGGCCACAGAACCGTTACTTAGGGCCACAGAATTGTTACTCAGGGACAGACACAGAATTGTTACTCAGGGACACAGAATTGTTACTGAGGGCCACAGAACCGTTACTTAGGGCCACAGAATTGTTACTCAGGGACAGACATATAATTGTTACTCAGGGACACAGAATTGTTACTGAGGGCCACAGAACCGTTACTTAGGGCCACAGAATTGTTACTCAGGGACACAGAACTGTTACTGAGGGACACAGAACCGTTACTTAGGGCCACAGAATTGTTACTCAGGGACAGACACAGAATTGTTACTCAGGGACACAGAACTGTTACTTAGGGCCACAGAAACGTTACTCAGGGACACAGAATTGTTACTCAGGGACACAGAATCGTTTAATTAAAGAGTATGTCAGACAACATGCAGAGGAGTGGCAGAGGAGGCAATGTTTTAGGAGCGAGCAGACGTGGCAGCAGAGGAAGGGGTCGAGGCAGCACTATTCGCAGCCAGAGGCCAGTGCTCCCGGTGTCATCCAGTACAGTGAGGAAGAGCTAACAGAGGGCGGTCAGGAACGGGGGGAGACATCCGCCTCTTCAGCAGCCAGGCGAAGAAGTAGTGGCGAGGAGAGTGGCTCGGTAGCCGGTGTAGAGACAGGTCTGTCTCCTGACCCACATGCAGCCGAGGGGGCTAGTAGTGAGGCGGAGACCCTAATTGATGATGATGAGGCTGATCGCACTTGGCAGCCTCGTCGTCATCAGGCTATTGCTTCCGCATCATCAGGAGAAGAGGGTGGCAGCTTGGCAGCGAGCAAAACAGTCGGTGGGTTGTCTCCATCGCCACACTCTGCCATGTGCCACTTTCAGGTCTCCTCACACACTGCTGGTGTGTTGAATTTTTTGACATAGGGTGCTGGCAGATTACGGGCCTCCCATAGCTGCTGCCAGGCCCCTAATCTGCCATGGGCCCCTATACCGCCTCCTCATGCTGCTGCCAGGTCCACAGTCTCTCATGCCATGTGCCACTTTCAGGTCTCCTCACACTGCTGGTGTGTTCAATTTTTTGACATAGGGTGCTGGCAGATTACGGGCCTCCCATAGCTGCTGCCAGGCCCCTAATCTGCCATGGGCCCCTATATACCGCCTCCTCATGCTGCTGCCAGGTCCAGAGTCTGTCATGGGTCCCTGTACGGCCTCCCATTGCTGCTGTCTCCATCGCCACACTCTGCCATGTGCCACTTTCAGGTCTCCTCACACACTGCTGGTGTGTTGAATTTTTTGACATAGGGTGCTGGCAGATTACAGGCCTCCCATAGCTGCTGCCAGGCCCCTAATCTGCCATGGGCCCCTATATACCGCCTCCTCATGCTGCTGCCAGGTCCAGAGTCTGTCATGGGTCCCTGTACGGCCTCCCATTGCTGCTGTCTCCATCGCCACACTCTGCCATGTGCCACTTTCAGGTCTCCTCACACACTGCTGGTGTGTTGAATTTTTTGACATAGGGTGCTGGCAGATTACGGGCCTCCTATAGCTGCTGCCAGGTCCCTAATCTGCCATAGGCCCCTATATACCGCCTCCTCATGCTGCTGCCAAGTCCAGAGTCTCTCATGGGTCCCTGTACGGCCTCCCATTGCTGCTGTCTCCATCGCCACACTCTGCCATGTGCCACTTTCAGGTCTCCTCACACACTGCTGGTGTGTTGAATTTTTTGACATAGGGTGCTGGCAGATTACGGGCCTCCCATAGCTGCTGCCAGGCCCCTAATCTGCCATGGGCCCCTATATACCGCCTCCTCATGCTGCTGCCAAGTCCAGAGTCTGTCATGGGTCCCTGTACGGCCTCCCATTGCTGCTGTCTCCATCGCCACACTCTGCCATGTGCCACTTTCAGGTCTCCTCACACACTGCTGGTGTGTTGAATTTTTTGACATAGGGTGCTGGCAGATTACGGGCCTCCCATAGCTGCTGACAGGCCCCTAATCTGCCATGGGCCCCTATATACCGCCTCCTCATGCTGCTGCCAGGTCCAGAGTCTGTCATGGGTCCCTGTACGGCCTCCCATTGCTGCTGTCTCCATCGCCACACTCTGCCATGTGCCACTTTCAGGTCTCCTCACACACTGCTGGTGTGTTGAATTTTTTGACATAGGGTGCTGGCAGATTACGGGCCTCCCATAGCTGCTGCCAGGCCCCTAATCTGCCATGGGCCCCTATACCGCCTCCTCATGCTGCTGCCAGGTCCAGGCGAACGTAGTCACACAGGGGAGGAACTTCTCAGTGTAATGAACAGAGAAATCGACAGATGGCTGTCTCCGCGCAAACTGAAAATCGGAACCATGTTGACCGACAACGGAAAGAACATGGTGTCTGCTCTGCGTCAAGTAAGGTTGTGCCATGCGCCATGCATGGCTCACGTGTTCAATCTGGTTGTCAAGCGGTTCCTAAAATCCACCATCCCACTGCAAGACATCCTTAAAATGTCACGTAAACTTTGCATGCATTTCAGCCATTCCTACACCGCAAAGCACACCCTCCTTGAGCTGCAGCGGCAGAACGGAATTGCACAGCATCGCCTGATCTGCGACGTTGCAATAAGGTGGAATTCAACCCTACACATGTTAGACCGCCTTTACGAACAGCGAAAGGCCATCACCGATTTCCTGATGTTACAAGCGGATAAAGGTACTCCCCTGTGTAACTTCGATGTCAGCCATTGGCAGCTCATGCGTGACACCTGCCGCTTGCTCAGGCCCTTTGAGGAGGCCACGCTATTCGTGAGTCGGCAGGACTATGGGATGAACGACGTCATTCCTCTGTTGCACGTCCTGGAACAAATGCTGTTAACAATGGCTGGTCAGGGTGCGGTAGACGTGGTGCACAGATCTCAACGCCACATGACCCCTGTGGGGGCAGGACAGGAAGAAGAGGAGGAGGTAGAGGAGGACATTTGTGCTCAGGAATTATTGAGTGAAATGGGTGGTTTTTCCACTCAGCGGACAGGAGTGGAGGAGCAGGAGCATCTGGTAGAGGAGGAGGAGGAGACAGAGGACCCAGACGCACCGTGGCAGTATGCTGTGGAGATGGAGGCAGGGAGTCCCTCGCATTCCTTGGCACAAATGGCCCATAGCATGCTCGGTTGCTTGCGTAGCGACAGCCGAATAATAACCATCAGACAGAGGGATGACTTTTGGCTGTCCACCTTGTTGGACCCTCGCTACCGTTCCAAAATGGTGGCCTTTTTCACACCTGCTGAGAGGGAGGCCAAAATAACGTACTATAAAAACCACCTATGTAGTCAGTTGGTCTCTGCCTTTCTGCGCCAATGTCCATCCTCAGACACTGTGGGCCCTGTGCGCTCGCGTTCCGCTGCCATGGCAGCAGGGGAGGGGTGGGGTGGTAGGAGCAGTGGCAGCTCCACCAGCAGCGGCTGCCTCAGTCTGCAGTCGATGATGAGTAGCTTTCTTCACCAGCGCAGTGAGGAAACTACTAACCAGCCGCAGCAGCAGCAGCATCAGGTGGACCTGGAGCAGGAGCTCAAACAACAGGCTTGGGCCTACTTGGACAGCACCCTGCCAACCGAGGTAGACAATCCCCTTGACTACTGGGCAACGAAACTTGACCTTTGGCCCCAACTAGCTGAATTTGCCCTTGAAAGGCTGTCATGCCCGGCCAGTAGCGTGGCATCGGAGCGCGTGTTTAGTGCGGCAGGAGGTATTGTAACTCCGCGGAGGACACGACTGTCCACCCAAAGTGTGGAGAGACTCACGTTTGTGAAAATGAATCAGGCGTGGATTAGTCTGGATTTCAAACCACCAGTTCCTGACACAACTGACTAAATCCGCCATGAATCATGCCCCAAACATGTGCCACTTTCAGGTCTCCTCACACTGCTGGTGTGTTGAATTTTTTGACATAGGGTGCTGGCAGATTACGGGCCTCCTATAGCTGCTGCCAGGCCCCTAATCTGCCATAGGCCCCTATATACCACCTCCTCATGCTGCTGCCAGGTCCAGAGTCTCTCATGGGTCCCTGTACGGCCTCCCATTGCTGCTGTCTCCATCGCCACACTCTGCCATGTGCCACTTTCAGGTCTCCTCACACACTGCTGGTGTGTTGAATTTTTTGACATAGGGTGCTGGCAGATTACGGGCCTCCCATAGCTGCTGCCAGGCCCCTAATCTGCCATGGGCCCCTATACCGCCTCCTCATGCTGCTGCCAAGTCCAGAGTCTGTCATGGGTCCCTGTACGGCCTCCCATTGCTGCTGTCTCCATCGCCACACTCTGCCTTGTGCCACATTCAGGTCTCTTCACACTGCTGGTGTGTTGAATTTTTTGACATAGGGTGCTGGCAGATTACGGGCTTCCCATAGCTGCTGCCAGGCCCCTAATCTGCCATGGGCCCCTATACCGCCTCCTCATGCTGCTGCCAGGTCCACAGTCTCTCATGCCATGTGCCACTTTCAGGTCTCCTCACACTGCTGGTGTGTTGAATTTTTTGACATAGGGTGCTGGCAGATTACGGGACTCCCATAGCTGCTGCCAGGCCCCTAATCTGCCATGGGCCCCTATATACCGCCTCCTCATGCTGCTGCCAAGTCCAGAGTCTGTCATGGGTCCCTGTACGGCCTCCCATTGCTGCTGTCTCCATCGCCACACTCTGCCATGTGCCACTTTCAGGTCTCCTCACACTGCTGGTGTGTTGAATTTTTTGACATAGGGTGCTGGCAGATTACGGGCCTCCCATAGCTGCTGCCAGGCCCCTAATCTGCCATGGGCCCCTATACCGCCTCCTCATGCTGCTGCCAGGTCCACAGTCTCTCATGCCATGTGCCACTTTCAGGTCTCCTCACACTGCTGGTGTGTTGAATTTTTTGACATAGGGTGCTGGCAGATTACGGGCCTCCCATAGCTGCTGCCAGGCCCCTAATCTGCCATGGGCCCCTATATACAGCCTCCTCATGCTGCTGCCAAGTCCAGAGTCTGTCATGGGTCCCTGTACGGCCTCCCATTGCTGCTGTCTCCATCGCCACACTCTGCCATGTGCCACTTTCAGGTCTCCTCACACTGCTGGTGTGTTGAATTTTTTGACATAGGGTGCTGGCAGATTACGGGCCTCCTATAGCTGCTGCCAGGCCCCTAATCTGCCATAGGCCCCTATATACCGCCTCCTCATGCTGCTGCCAGGTCCAGAGTCTCTCATGGGTCCCTGTACGGCCTCCCATTGCTGCTGTCTCCATCGCCACACTCTGCCATGTGCCACTTTCAGGTCTCCTCACACACTGCTGGTGTGTTGAATTTTTTGACATAGGGTGCTGGCAGATTACGGGCCTCCCATAGCTGCTGCCAGGCCCCTAATCTGCCATGGGCCCCTATACCGCCTCCTCATGCTGCTGCCAAGTCCAGAGTCTGTCATGGGTCCCTGTACGGCCTCCCATTGCTGCTGTCTCCATCGCCACACTCTGCCATGTGCCACATTCAGGTCTCTTCACACTGCTGGTGTGTTGAATTTTTTGACATAGGGTGCTGGCAGATTACGGGCCTCCCATAGCTGCTGCCAGGCCCCTAATCTGCCATGGGCCCCTATACCGCCTCCTCATGCTGCTGCCAAGTCCAGAGTCTGTTATGGGTCCCTGTACGGCCTCCCATTGCTGCTGTCTCCATCGCCACACTCTGCCATGTGCCACATTCAGGTCTCTTCACACTGCTGGTGTGTTGAATTTTTTGACATAGGGTGCTGGCAGATTACGGGCCTCCCGTAGCTGCTGCCAGGCTCCTAATCTGCCATGGGCCCCTGTACCGCCTCCTCATGCTGCTGCCAGGTCCACAGTGTCTCATGCCATGTGCCACTTTCAGGTCTCCTCACACTGCTGGTGTGTTGAATTTTTTGACATAGGGTGCTGGCAGATTACGGGCCTCCTATAGCTGCTGCCAGGCCCCTCATCTGCCATGGGCCCCTATACCGCCTCCTCATGCTGCTGCCAGGTCCAGAGTCTCTCATGGGTCCCTGTACGGCCTCCCATTGCTGCTGTCTCCATCGCCACACTCTGCCATGTGCCACTTTCAGGTCTCCTCACACACTGCTGGTGTGTTGAATTTTTTGACATAGGGTGCTGGCAGATTACGGGCCTCCCATTGCTGCTGCCAGGCCCGTAATCTGCCATGGGCCCCCGTACCGACTCCTCATGCTGTGACGTTGCAACAAGGTGGAATTCAACCCTACATATGTTAGACCGCCTTTACGAACAGCAAAAGGCCATCACAGATTTCCTGATGTTAAAAGCGGATAAAGGTACTCCCTGTGTAACTTAGATGTCAGCCATTGGCAGCTCATGCGTGACACCTGCGCTTGCTCAGGCCCTTTGAGGAGGCCACGCTATTCGTGAGTCGGCAGGACTATGGGATGAACGACGTCATTCCTCTGTTGCACGTCCTGGAACAAATGCTGTTAATAATGGCTGGTCAGGGTGCGGTAGACGTGGCGCACAGATCTCAACGCCACATGACCCATGTGGGGGCAGGACAGGAAGAAGAGGAGGAGGTAGAGGAGGACATTGGTGCTCAGGAATTATTGAGTGAAATGGGTGGTTTTTCCACTCAGCGGACAGGAGTGGAGGAGCAGGAGCATCTGGTAGAGGAGGAGGAAGAGGAGACAGAGGACCCAGACGCACCGTGGCAGTATGCTGTGGAGATGGAGGCAGGGAGTCCCTCGCATTCCTTGGCACAAATGGCCCATAGCATGCTCGCTTGCTTGCGTACCGACAGCCGAATAATAACCATCAGACAGAGGGATGACTTTTGGCTGTCCACCTTGTTGGACCCTCGCTACCGTTCCAAAATGGTGGCCTTTTTCACACCTGCTGAGAGGGAGGCCAAAATAACGTACTATAAAAACCACCTATGTAGTCAGCTGGTCTCTGCCTGTCTGCGCCAACGTCCATCCTCAGACACTGTGGGCCCTGTGCGCTCGCGTTCCGCTGCCATGGCAGCAGGGGAGGGGTGGGGTGGTAGGAGCAGTGGCAGCTCCACCAGCAGCAGCTGCCTCAGTCTGCAGTCGATGATGAGTAGCTTTCTTCACCAGCGCAGTGAGGAAACTAATAACCAGCCGCAGCAGCAGCAGCAGCAGCAGCAGCAGCAGCAGCAGCAGGTGGACCTGGAGCAGGACCTCAAACAACAGGCTTAGGCCTACTTGGACAGCACCCTGCCAACCGAGGTAGACAATCCCCTTGACTACTGGGCAACGAAACTTGACCTTTGGCCCTAACTAGATGAATTTGCCCTTGAAAGGCTGTCATGCCCGGCCAGTAGCGTGGCATCGGAGCGCGTGTTTAGTGCGGCAGGAGGTATTGCAACTCCGCGGAGGACACGACTGTCCACCCAAAGTGTAGAGAGACTCACGTTTGTGAAAATGAATCAGGCGTGGATTAGTCTGGATTTCAAACCACCAGTTCCTGACACAACTGACTAAAACCGCCATGAATCATGCCCCAAACATGTGCCACTTTCAGGTCTCCTCACACTGCTGGTGTGTTCCATTTTTTGTCATAGGGTGCTGGCAGATTACGGGCCTCCCATAGCTGCTGCCAGGCCCCTAATCTGCCATGGGCCCCTATACCGCCTCCTCATGCTGCTGCCAAGTCCAGAGTCTGTCATGGGTCCCTGTACGGCCTCCCATTGCTGCTGTCTCCATCGCCACACTCTGCCATGTGCCACTTTCAGGTCTCCTCACACTGCTGGTGTGTTGAATTTTTTGACATAGGGTGCTGGCAGATTACGGGCCTCCCATAGCTGCTGCCAGGCCCCTAATATGCCATGGGCCCCTATACCGCCTCCTCATGCTGCTGCCAAGTCCAGAGTCTGTCATGGGTCCCTGTACGGCCTCCCATTGCTGCTGTCTCCATCGCCACACTCTGCCATGTGCCACTTTCAGGTCTCCTCACACTGCTGGTGTGTTGAATTTTTTGACATAGGGTGCTGGCAGATTACGGGCCTCCCATAGCTGCTGCCAGGCCCCTAATCTGCCATGGGCCCCTATATACCGCCTCCTCATGCTGCTGCCAGGTCCAGAGTCTCTCATGGGTCCCTGTACGGCCTCCCATTGCTGCTGTCTCCATCGCCACACTCTGCCATGTGCCACTTTCAGGTCTCCTCACACTGCTGGTGGGTTCCATTTTGTCATAGGGTGCTGACAGATTACGGGCCTCCCATTGCTGCTGCCAGGCCTGTAATCTGCCATGGTCCTCCGTACCGCCTGGTCACGCTGCTGCTGGGTCCACAGTGTGACATGGGTCCCTGTACCGCCTCCCATTGCTCCCACTCTGCCATGTGCCACTTTGAGGTCTCCTCACACTCCTGCTGGTTTCCATTTTGTCATAGGTTGCTGTATGGCCTCCCATTGCTGCTGCCTCCACCGCCACACTGTGGCTCCAAACACTGGTTTTGCCCCCGTGACTGGCCAAATGAGTGAAGTGTGCGGTGATTCTAAGATCGACGGCACTCATCTGCATGTCATACTGACTGACAGTATTATTTCTCTTCCCCAGCAGACTCCAAGGGCATTTAAATTAAAGGTACAGAGTTCTGCACTAATATTAAGTCTCTCTGAAGCCTAGAAACACCCTTTTTTAAGTTAAATTCACAGCAAATATATTCAACTCGAATCGAATATTGTCCACGAATTCGCCGAATCAGTCGAATCGAATTTTTGAATACTTCGCTCATCTCTAATGGCGATCATATCCCCCCTTATGTATTATACATGGAGATCATATCCCCCCTTATGTATTATACATGGAGATCATATCCCCCCTTATGTATTATACATGGTGATCATATCCCCCTTATGTATTTATACATGGAGATCATATCCCCCCTTATGTATTATACATGGAGATCATATCCCCTCTTATGTATTATACATGGAGATCATTCCCCCCCTTATGTATTATACATGGTGATCATATCCCCCTTATGTATTATACATGGAGATCATATCCCCCTTATGTATTATACATGGAGATCATATCCCCCCTTATGTATTATACATGGTGATCATATCCCCCTTATGTATTATACATGGTGATCATATCCCCCCTTATGTATTATACATGGAGATCATATCCCCCCTTATGTATTATACATGGTGATCATATCCCCCTTATGTATTATACATGGTGATCATATCCCCCCTTATGTATTATACATGGAGATCATATCCCCCCTTATGTATTATACATGGAGATCATATCCCCCCTTATGTATAATACATGGAGATCATATCCCCCTTATGTATTACACATGGAGATCTTATCCCCCCTTATGTATTATACATGGAGATCATATCCCCCCCCCTTATATATTATACATGGAGATCATATCCCCCCCCCCCCCCCTTATGTATTATACATGTTGATTATAACCCCCTTATTCTCCTCTTCTCAAGAGAGAATAAATTCAGTTCCTCTAATCTTTCCTCATAGCTGATCTCCTCCATGCCTCTTATCAGTTTGGTTGCCCTTCTCTGTACTTTCTCCAGTTCCCCAATGTTCTTTTTGTGAATTGGTGCCCAAAACTGAACTGCATATCCCAGATGAGGTGTTACTAATGATTTGTACCGGGGTAATATGATATCTCTCTCTGGAGTCTATACCTCTTTTAATACAAGAGAGGATTTTGCTCGCTTTAGAACCCGCAGCTTGGCATTGCATGTCATTATTAAGCTTGTGATCTACCAGAACTCCCAAATCCTTCTCCACCATTGATTCCCCTAGTTGTACCCCCCCCCCTAGTATGTATGATGCATGCATATTCTTATCCCCCAAGTGCAGAACCTTACATTTATCAACATTAAACTTCATTTGCCACATAGTTGCCCAATTACACAGAGCATTGAGGTCGGCTTGTAAGTTGGAGACATCCTGTTAGGACATTATTCCACGGCACAGCTTGGTGTCATCTGCAAAGACTGAAATGGGATTTATAATCTTAGACCCAGGGGCGGATTGACCATTTGGAAACTCGGGCATTGCTCGAGGGCCCGGGGTCAGTAGGGGGCCCCATGAGATGCCCCTGGTACCTTTTTCATAGGCTTTTTTGAGTTTGGGCAAGGACACAGAGGCCCCATTATCCCCTATTGCCCGGGGGCTCCATGAGTTGTCAGTCCACCCCTGCTCAGACCCTATATCGTTTATAAATATATTAAACAGTAAGGGTCCCAACACTGAACCTTGGGGTACATCACTGACAACCCTAGACCATTCAGAGTATGAATCATTAACCACTACTCCCTGAATACCATCTTTTAGCCAGTTTTCTATCCATTTACATACAGATTTTTCCAAGCCTGTAGACTTTTCCTTACACATTAGCTGTGTGTGGGGAACTGTGTCAAACGGTTTTGCAAAATCCAAGTATACCACGTCCACCGTCACCCTTCTGTCCAAGTATACCACGTCCACCGCCACCCTTCTGTCCAAGTATACCATGTCCACCGCCACCACCCCTCTGTCCAAGTATACAATGTCCACCGCCACCCCTCTGTCCAAATATACCACATCCACCTCCACCCCTCTGTCCAAGTATACCACATCCACCTCCACCCCTCTGTCCAAGTATACCACGTCCACCGCCACCCCTGTGTCCAAGTATACCACATCCACCTCCACCCCTCTGTCCAAGTATACCACGTCCACTGCCACCCCTGTGTCCAAGTATACCACATCCACCGCCACCCCTCTGTCCAAGTATACCATGTCCAATGCCACCCCTCTGTCCAAGCTTTTGCTTACCTCTTCATAAAAAAGAATTCCGATTTTTTGAGAACTTCTGTCTTTCATGAATCCATGCTGTCTGTTGCCTAAAACATTTTTCCCAGCAAGAACTCATCTATGTGGTCTTTTATTAAACTCTCCAGTATCTTCCCAACTATAGATGTTAAACTAACAGGTCTATAATTACTTGGTAAAGATTTTGATGCCTTTTTTAATATTGGCACCACAAATTGCCTTACACCAATCTATTGGTACTTTGCCAATCATTAAAGAGTCCCTAAAAATTAGAAACAACGGCTTTGAAATGAGAGCTCAATTCTTTAAGGACCCGTGGGTGTATGCCATCCACTCCAGGTGCTTTATTCACCCTTACTCTGTCTAAATATTTCTGGATCAAATCAATTGTGAGCCAATGTAGATCAGCTATAGCTGTGTCAATACCATGACCATCATTAGAGATGAGCGAATTATTCAAAAATTTGATTCGGCTGATTCGCCGAATTTGCGGAATAAATTTGATTCGATGCGAATTTATTCGCTGCAAATTTAACTTATTAAAAGGGTTTCTAGGCTTCAGAGAGCCTTTATATTAGAACACTGTACCTTTAATTTAAATGCCCTTGGAGTCTGCTGGGGAAGAGAAATAATACTGTCAGTCAGTATGACATGCAGATGAGTGCCGTCGATCTTAGAATCACCGCACACTTCACTCATTTGGGCAGTCACGGGGCCAAAACCAGAGTGTGGAGCCACAGTGTGGCGGTGGAGGCAGCAGCAATGGGAGGCCATACAGCACCCTATGACAAAATGGAAACCAGCAGGAGTGTGAGGAGACCTGAAAGTGGCACATGGCAGAGTGTGGCGATGGAGACAGCAGCAATGGGAGGCCGTACAGGGACCCATGACACACTCTGGACCTGGCAGCAGCATGAGGAGGCGGTACAGGGGCCCATGGCAGATTATGGGCCTGGCAGCAGCATGAGGAGTCGGTACGGGGGCCCATGGCAGATTACGGGCCTGGCAGCAGCAAGAGGAGGCGGTACAGGGGCCCATGGCAGAGTGGCAAAGCGTAAGCAGCTTAAATTGAAGGCCATACAGAGGCCTATGTTAAAAAGTCCCCCCAGCAGCAGTGTGGGGAGACTACTATCAAGAGTCCAATGGCAGAGTGGCGGAGCAGAAGCAGCTTCAATTGAAGAAGAAGAGGATGAGGATGAAGAAGAAGAAGAAGAAGAAGAGGATGAGGATGAAGAAGAAGAAGAAGATGAGGATGAAGAAGAAGAAGAAGAAGAGGATGAGGATGAGGATGAAGAAGAAAAAGAAGAAGAAGAAGAGGATGAGGAAGAAGAAGAAGAAGAAGAAGAGGATGAGGATGAAGAAGAAGAAGAAGAAGAAGAAGAAGAAGAGGATGGGGATGAAGAAGAAGAAGAAGATGAGGATGGAGAAGAAGAAGAGGATGAGGATGAAGAAGAAGAAGAAGAAGAGGATGAGGAAGAAGAAGAAGTAGAAGAAGAAGAGGATGAGGATGAAGAAGAAGAAGAAGAAGAAGAAGAGGATGAGGATGAGGAAGAAGAAGAAGAAGAAGATGATGAGGATGAAGAAGAAGAAGAAGAAGAAGAAGAAGAAGAAGAAGAAGAGGATGAGGATGAAGAAGAAGAAGAAGATGAGGATGAAGAAGAAGAAGAAGAAGAGGATGAGGATGAGGAAGAAGAAGAAGAAGAAGATGAGGATGAAGAAGAAGAAGAAGAGGATGAGGACGAAGAAGAAGAAGAAGAAGAAGAGGATGAGGATGAAGAAGAAGATGAAGAAGAGGATGAGGAAGAAGAAGAAGAGGATGAGGATGAAGAAGAAGAAGAAGATGAGGATGAAGAAGAATAAGAAGAAGAAGATGAGGGTGAAGAAGAAGAAGAAGAAGAAGAGGATGAGGATGATGAAGAAGAAGAAGAAGAAGAAGAAGAGGATGAGGATGAGGAAGAAGAAGAAGAAGAAGAAGAAGAAGAAGAGGAGGATGAGGATGAAGAAGAAGAAGAAGAAGAAGAGGATGAGGATGAAGAAGAGGATGAGGATGATGAAGAAGAAGAGGATGATGGTGAGGAAGAAGAAGAAGAAGAAGAAGAAAAAGAAGAAGAGGATGAGGATGAAGAAGAAGAAGAAGAAGAAGAAGAAGAAGAAGAGGAGAATTAGGATGAAGAAGAGGATGAGGATGAAGAAGAAGAAGAGGATGAGGATGAAGAAGAAGAAGAGGATGAGGATGAAGAAGAAGAGAATGAGGATGAAGAAGAGGATGAGGATGAAGAAGAAGAAGAAGAAGAAGAATAGGAAGAGGATGAGGATGAAGAAGAAGAAGAAGAAGAGGATGAGGATGAAGAAGAAGAAGAGGATGAGGATGATGAAGAAGAAGAAGAAGAAGTAGGATGAAAATAAGAAGAATTCCAGTACAGCAAAAAGTGTATCTGCAGAGAGCTCCGCTATTTCTGACAGTTCTCTGACAGTTCCTTCACATTTACAGCGGTTGAAACATTGTATCTATTTGTTTCCGAATAAAAACATCTGTATCCTAAATGGAAACAAATAGATACAATGTTTCAACCGCTGTAAATGTGAAGGAACTGTCAGAGAACTGTCAGAAATAGCGGAGCTCTCTGCAGGGACACTTTTTGCCGGCTGTAGAAGGGATGAAAATCGGCCGATCGGGGAAAATTCGATTCGTGCATCCGAAGTTTGCTAATTTTCGGATTCGGCGCGAATCGAATTTTTCCTAATATTCGAAACGAATTCCACTTCGCCAAGTTAGATTCGCTCATCTCTAACCATCATGCACATGAGCTCCCTCATGCTCCTTTGTATACACAGAGCTGAAGAAGACATTTAACCACTTGCCCTCCAGAGAATATACCCCCTTTCTGACCAGGACATTTTTTGCGATATGGCACTGCATATGGCACTTTATTGCTAACAATTGCGCAGTCATGCAATGTTGGACCCAAATGAAATTTACGTACTTTTTTTCCCCACAAATAGAGCTTTCTTTTGGTGGTATTTGATTGCCTCTGCATTTTTAATTTTTTGCACTATAAACAAAAAAAGACAATTTTGAAAAATATTTTAGATTTTTTTGCTATTAAACATGTCCAGGAAAAAAAATTTAAAATGCAAATTTTGTCATACATTTAGGCCAAAATATGTACTGCTACATGTCCTTGCTAAGCAAAAAATACCAATACCTGTAAATGAATTGGTTTAGGTGAAAGTTATAGCGTTTACAAATGGCGGTAAATATACTGGAATTTTTTTTTACTAGTAATGAGGGACTTTTAGCGGGACTGCGGCAGGCATTCTGACACTGGGGGGAACTGACTTGGTGACACTGACATGCCCAGTTACACCAATACAGTGAGCAGTGATCAATACTAATAAAAAGCACTGACACTGTACTAATGGCACTGGACAGGAAGGGGTTAACATGTGGGGCAATCAAAGGGTTAACTGTGTGCTGTGTGCCCATGGCAGAGTGGCGGAGCGTAAGCAGCTAAAATTGAAGGCCATACAGAGGCCTATGTTAAAAAGTCCCCCCAGCAGCAGCGTGGGGAGACGACTATCAAGAGTCCAATGACAGAGTGGCGGAGCAGAAGCAGCTTCAATTGAAGGCCATACACAGGCCTAGGTTTAAAAGTCCCTCACAGTTAATTCCAATAACGAACTCTACTCCTCCGTGCAATCTAATTACGAGACCCTGGGCAGGTCTGGGTCCAATTTGTGGTAGAGACTGGTTTTGTTCAGCCATGCTTGAGCGAGTAATAACAGGTCTGTGCTGCCCTTTGGTGTCTGGCTTAATGCGCACAACACTGAACGTCCCAGCGTTTGTCAACGATTTGCCGTTAAGTGATGCAAACCCGCTGAACCACGTTCATGAGGAGCCGGTACAGGGGGCCATGAATCAGTATGGACCTGGCAGCAGCGTGAGCAGACGACAGAGGCACATGGCGCAGGGTGGCGGTGGAGGCAGCAGTATTCTGAAGCCATACACAGGCCTAGGTTAAAAAGCGGAAGCCGTCAGCAGCGTGAGCAGACGACAGAGACACATGGCGCAGGGTGGCGGTAGATGCAGCAGTATTCGGAAGCCAAACACAGGCCTCGGTTAAAAAGCGGAAGCCGTCAGCAGCGTGAGCAGACGACAGAGGCACATGGCGCAGGGTGGCGGTGGAGGCAGCAGCAATGGAAGGCCATACAGCACCCTATCACAAAATGGAACCCACCAACAGTGTAAGGAGACCTGAAAGTGGCACATGGCAGAGTCTGGCGATGAAGTCAGCAGCAATGGGAGGCCGTACAGGGACCCATGACACACTCTGGACCTGGCAGCAGCAAGAGGAGGCGGTACAGGGGCCCATGGCAGAGTGGCGAAGCGTAAGCAGCTTAAATTGAAGGCCATACAGAGGCCTATGTTAAAAAGTCCCCCCAGCAGCAGTGTGGGGAGATGACTATCAAGAGTCCAATGGCAGAGTGGCGGAGCAGAAGCAGCTTCAATTGAAGGCCATACACAGGCCTAGGTTAAAAAGTCCCCCCAGCAGCAGCGTGGGGAGACGACTATCAAGAGTCCAATGGCAGAGTGGCGGAGCGGAAGCAGCTTCAATTGAAGGCCATACACAGGCCTAGGTTAAAAAGTCCCCCCAGCAGCAGTGTGGGGAGACGACTATCAAGAGTCCAATGGCTGAGTGGCGATCCGGGAAGTCAGCGTTGTGATTGCAGATGCAATGCAGAAATTCTACGAAGTAATGCCGTAGGTGTGAAGAAGATCATATACCGTCGTACTTCCATCCATAAGACGGAACAACCTGCGAACCGGGAGCTTTATTGCCCTGACCCGCTGAGCAGCTTCTGGGATACCCAAGAGGCCCATGGCAGAGTGGCGGAGCGTAAGCAGCTTCAATTAAAGGGCATACAGAGGCCTATGTTAAAAAGTCCCCCCAGCAGCAGCGTGGGGAGACGACTATCAAGAGTCCAATGGCAGAGTGGCGGAGCGGAAGCAGCTTCAATTGAAGGCCATACACAGGCCTAGGTTAAAAAGTCCCCCCAGCAGCAGTGTGGGGAGACGACTATCAAGAGTCCAATGGCTGAGTGGCGATCCGGGAAGTCAGCGTTGTGATTGCAGATGCAATGCAGAAATTTTATGAGGTAATGCCGTGGGTGCGAAGATCATATACCGTCGTACTTCCATCCATAAGACGGAACAACCTGCGAACCGGGAGCTTTATTGCCCTGACCCGCTGAGCAGCTTCTGGGATACCCAAGAGTTTGGCTTCTGTGGGGAATATGGTTGAAAACTGAAACTTAAAGGCATGTTGACGGAAGGGCACCAGTGTCAGTGCTCTGGAGGGAATATAGCTTCAAAGCTGACACTTAAAGGTATATCGACGGTCAGAGACCACAGGAAGTGGAGCTTGCGTCTTAAATCGACTGAATGTGGCAGACGTGAAACGTCTACGGGCCGTATATGAAACGGGTTGTTCCTCTTTCTGGAATAAGTGTTGGAAATGGCCACTCTTTTTGGTGTGGCGTTTTGTCTATTTAATTCCGATAACGGACTCTACTCCTCCGTGCAATCTAGTTACGAGACCCTGGGCAGGTCTGGGTCCAATTTGTGGTAGAGACTGGTTTTGTTCAGCCATGCTTGAGCGAGTAATAACAGGTCTGTGTTGCCCTTTGGTGTCTGGCTTAATGCGCACAACACTGAACGTCCCAGCATTTGTCAACGATTTGCCGTTAAGTGATGCAAACCCGCTGAACCACGTTCATGAGGAGCCGGTACAGGGGGCCATGAATCAGTATGGACCTGGCAGCAGTGTGAGGAGACCCAAAAGTGGCACATGGCGCAGGGTGGCGGTGGAGGCAGCAGTATTCGGAAGACATACACAGGACTAGTTTAAAAAGCGGAAGCCGTCAGCAGCGTGAGCAGACGACAGAGGCACATGGCGCAGGGTGGCGGTGGAGGCAGCAGTATTCGGAAGCCATACACAGGCCTAGGTTAAAAAGCGGAAGCCGTCAGCAGCGTGAGCAGACAACAGAGGCACATGGCGCAGGGTGGCGGTGGAGGCAGCAGTATTTGGAAGCCATACACAGGCCTAGGTTTAAAGCTGGAACCCAGCAGCGTGAGCAGACGACAAAGGCGCACATGGCAGAGGATGGATCTGGCAGCAGTATGAGAAGGCGGTACAGGGGCCCGTGGCACAGTGTGGTGATGGGGGCTACAGCAACTGGATGCCAGAAAGTGGCCGATAGGGCTATATACTGCATGGAATTATAAAGTTGTAAAGACAGCGGCCTATAAGGCTATACACACTATAACAATCATGACTTGATTGATCATTGGCCTATAAGGCTATACACAGCATGAATATCATGACTTATTCTGAGAGTGGTTTGGAAGGCTATATACAAAAAGTAATTCATGAGCTGTCCGGACAGCGGACAATAAGTACATATGATGAGATGGACAACACGTGTCAAATAAATATTTAAAAAAATTGCTATTCCATCGGTCTGGAACTGGTCGACTATAAATAATTAAAAAGTTTAAATTCATGTGACAGTCGTCCAGCGACGTATAAATAATTTAAAAACACCAATTCATGAGGGGCCCGACCAGCAGAGTATAAGTCATTAAAAAGGTTCAATTCATGTGACGGTCGTCCAGCGAAGTATAAATAATTTAAAAACCCCAATTCATGAGGGGCCCGACCTGCAGAGTATAAGTCATTAAAAATGTGCAAAACATGAGTCGGCCGACCAGCAGCCTCTCAATAAAATATATATACAAATGTACGGATCAGGTGGAGGTCTTCCATTTGTCCCTAATAACATGTTTGGGGCATGATTCATGGCGGATTTAGTCAGTTGTGTCAGGAACTGGTGGTTTGAAATCCAGACTAATCCACGCCTGATTCATTTTCACAAACATGACTCTCTCCACACTTTGGGTGGGCAGTCGTGACCTCAGTGGAGTTACAATACCTCCTGCCGCACTAAACACGCGCTCCGATGCCACGCTACTGGCCGGGCATGACAGCCTTTCAAGGGCAAATTCAGCTAGTTGGGGCCAAAGGTCAAGTTTCGTTGCCCAGTAGTCAAGGGGATTGTCTACTTCGGTTGGCAGGGTGCTGTCCAAGTAGGCCCAAGCCTGTTGTTTGAGGTCCTGCTCAAGGTCCACCTGATGCTGCTGCTGCTGCGGCTGGTTAGTAGTTTCCTCACTGCGCTGGTGAAGAAAGCTACTCATCATCGACTGCAGACTGAGGCAGCCACTGCTGGTGGAGCTGCCACTGCTCCTACCACCCCACCCCTCCCCTGCTGCCATGGCAGCGAAACGCGAGCGCACAGGGCCCACAGTGTCTGAAGATGGACGTTGGCGCAGAAAGGCAGAGACCAACTGACTACATAGGTGGTTTTTATAGTACTTTATTTTGGCCTCCCTCTCAGCAGGTGTGAAAAAGGCCACCATTTTTGAACGGTAGCGAGGGTCCAACAAGGTGGACAGCCAAAAGTCATCCCTCTGTCTGATGGTTATTATTCGGCTGTCGCTACGCAAGCAACCGAGCATGCTATGGGCCATTTGTGCCAAGGAATGCGAGGGACTCCCTGCCTCCATCTCCACAGCATACTGCCACAGTGCGTCTGGGTCCTCTGTCTCCTCCTCCTCCTCTACCAGATGCTCCTGCTCCTCCACTCCTGTTCGCTGAGTGGAAAAACCACCCATTTCACTCAATAATTCCTGAGCACCAATGTCCTCCTCTACCTCCTCCTCTTCTTCCTGTCCTGCCCCCACAGGGGTCATGTGGCGTTGAGATCTGTGCGCCACGTCTACCGCACCCTGACCAGCCATTGTTAACAGCATTTGTTCCAGGACGTGCAACAGAGGAATGACGTCGTTCATCCCATAGTCCTCCCGACTCACGAATAGCGTGGCCTCCTCAAAGGGCCTGAGCAAGCGGCAGGTGTCACGCATGAGCTGCCAATGGCTGACATCTAAGTTACACAGGGGAGTACCTTTATCCGCTTGTAACATCAGGAAATCGGTGATGGCCTTTCGCTGTTCGTAAAGGCGGTCTAACATATGTAGGGTTGAATTCCACCTTGTTGCAACGTCGCAGATCAGGCGATGCTGTGGAATTCCGTTCTGCCGCTGCAGCTCAAGGAGGGTGTGCTTTGCGGTGTAGGAATGGCTGAAATGCATTCAAAGTTTACGTGACATTTTAAGGATGTCTTGCAGTGGGATGGTGGATTTTAGGAACCGCTTGACAACCAGATTGAACACGTGAGCCATGCATGGCGCATGGCACAACCTTCCTTGACGCAGAGCAGACACCATGTTCTTTCCGTTGTCGGTCAACATGGTTCCGATTTTCAGTTTGCGCGGAGACAGCCATTACACTCAGAAGTTCCTCCCCTGTGTGACTACGTTCGCCAAGGCATACCAGGTGCAGCACAGCGTGACACCGTTGCGCCCTGCACATGTGATATGCCGGTCGGGTAATGGGACTTGGCACGGGGGTGGCGGCTGAGGACACGGCGGAAGAAGAGGTGGTAGAGGCGGACATCTTTGCTGGACCAAGGACGTGCAAACGTGGAGGCAAAAGCGGCGTGACCTGTCCAAGTTGCTGGTGCGGCTGTGCCGGCACCACGTTCACCCAGTGGGCCGTAAATGACATGTACTGTCCCTGACCGTAGTTACAGCTCCACACGTCGGCGCTGCCGTGCACTTTGGCAGAGACCGACATGCTCAAAGACTGGCCCACCATCTCTTCTACATGTGAATGCAGGGCTGGCACTGCCTTTTTGGCGAAGAAATGCCGGCTTGGCACTCTCCACCGCGACTCGGCACAAGCCATCATTTCTCGGAAAGGTGCTGAGTCCACCACTTGGAAAGGGAGGGACTGCAGCACCAGCAACTTGGACAGGAGGACGTTCAGCTTCTGCACCGTCGGGTGCGTGCTCGCAACCTGTTGTCTCTTGGAAACGGATTCCAAGAAAGACTGCTGACGGAATCCGTGAAGAGGAGTAGCAGGAGAAGGAGCATCTGAACGAGCGGAAGATGCCAACGAGCGACAACTCCCCTCAGCAGAGGTGTTGGAGCCTTGACTGGCTGATAGAGGGCGATTGACGTCGGGTGACGGAGCAAGTAACGGAGCGGGTGATGGAGCGGGGGCTGGGGCAGGCAGAACCGCCGTATCTTTATCACGGTTTTCCCAGGCCACCGAATGGCGACGCTGCATATGCTGACGCAACGCTGTAGTCCCAACATTGGCCCCCTGGCCACGCTTGACTTTCTGGCCACATAGTCGACATACGGGTACGTTTACTTCCTCGGGCGGCTTGACGAAAAATTGCCACACCGCCGAGTAGGAAACTTTGCCCCCGCTACTCCTCACTGGCTGACTGCTACTTCCTCCGTGCACACCGGCACCACTACTGGCCGTGGTGGTAGGCTGCAGTGGAGCTGGTGCTCTACTCCGTGGCCGTTTGGCTCCACTGACACTGCTGCGACCCTGCTGCCTCCTGGGCAACCCACCGACTGTTTTGCTCGCTGGCAAGCTGGCACCCTCTTCTCCTGATGATGCGGAAGCAATAGCCTGATGACGACGAGGCTGCCAAGTGCGATCAGCCTCATCATCATCAATTAGGGTCTCCGCGTCACTACTAGCCCCCTCGGCTGCGTGTGGGTCAGGAGACAGACCTGTCTCTAGACCGGCTACCAAGCCACTCTCCTCGCCAGTACTTCTTCGCCTGGCTGCTGAAGAGGCGGATGTCTCCCCCCGTTCTTGACCGCCCTCTGTTAGCTCTTCCTCACTGTACAGTGGGGCTGAGCCCACAGCATGCGATACTTCGCTTGGTGAGGGAACAGCAAAGGACAGGGGCAGGTCGAGGACACGTGATTTCAGTGGGCTTGCTCCCGGGCCATGCCAACTATCGGTTGTGTCTGACGTACCCACCGACCGTTGGCTGTAGGTGTCAGAGGTGACCTGGGAAGAGGAAGACGACCGAGTCAACCAATCGATGACGGCAGGGTTGTCGGTGGAGACACGACCGCTGGATGACACCGGGAGCACTGGCCTCTAGCTGCGACTAGTGCTGCCTCGACCCCTTCCTCTGCTGCCACGTCTGCTCGCTCCTGAAACATTGCCTCCTCTACCACTCCTCTGCGTGTTGTCTGACATACTCTTTAATTCAATAAGCACCCCAAAAATAAAACCGGATTTAACTCTTTGAACGTACAATAGTGGTTGTGAAGCAGAAAGTCAGTTTATTTAGCACAATCGGTCAATTGCAGCTTGCCGTTGGCTGGAAACTGTACGTTTATGTCACTGGAATGCACTAATCACCCAAAAAATATTACCGCCAGCCGGCGTGTAAATGGATTTAACTCTTTGAACGTACAATAGTGGTTGTGAAGCAGAAAGTCAGTTTATTTAGCACAATCGGTCAATTGCAGCTTGCCGTTGGCTGGAAACTGTACGTTTATGTCACTGGAATGCACTAATCACCCAAAAAATATTACCGCCACCCGGCGTGTATATGGATTTAACTCTTTGAACGTACAATAGTGGTTGTGAAGCAGAAAGTCAGTTTATTTAGCACAATCGGTCAATTGCAGCTTGCCGTTGGCTGGAAACTGTACGTTTATGTCACTGGAATGCACTAATCACCCAAAAAATATTACCGCCAGCCGGCGTGTAAATGGATTTAACTCTTTGAATGTACAATAGTGGTTGTGAAGCAGAAAGTCAGTTTATTTAGCACAATCGGTCAATTGCAGCTTGCCGTTGGCTGGAAACTGTACGTTTATGTCACTGGAATGCACTAATCACCCAAAAAATATTACCGCCAGCCGGCGTGTAAATGGATCTAACTCTTTGAACGTACAATAGTGGTTGTGAAGCAGAAAGTCAGTTTATTTAGCACAATCGGTCAATTGCAGCTTGCCGTTGGCTGGAAACTGTACGTTTATGTCACTGGAATGCACTAATCACCCAAAAAATATTACCGCCACCCGGCGTGTATATGGATTTAACTCTTTGAACGTACAATAGTGGTTGTGAAGCAGAAAGTCAGTTTATTTAGCACAATCGGTCAATTGCAGCTTGCCGTTGGCTGGAAACTGTACGTTTATGTCACTGGAATGCACTAATCACCCAAAAAATATTACCGCCAGCCGGCGTGTAAATGGACCTAACTCTTTGAACGTACAATAGTGGTTGTGAAGCAGAAAGTCAGTTTATTTAGCACAATCGGTCAATTGCAGCTTGCCGTTGGCTGGAAACTGTACGTTTATGTCACTGGAATGCACTATTCACCCAAAAAATATTACCGCCAGCCGGCGTGTAAATGGATTTAACTCTTTGAACGTACAATAGTGGTTGTGAAGCAGAAAGTCAGTTTCTTTAGCACAATCGGTCAATTGCAGCTTGCCGTTGGCTGGAAACTGTACGTTTATGTCACTGGAATGCACTAATCACCCAAAAAATATTACCGCCAGCCGGCGTGTAAATGGATTTAACTCTTTGAACGTACAATAGTGGTTGTGAAGCAGAAAGTCAGTTTATTTAGCACAATCGGCAAACTGCAGCACCAACTGTGCACGACAGCCACCAAAAAAAAAAAGGGTGTATGTCACTTTAAATTTTCGATTCTTTGATAGCTGTGGCCCTAAGTAACGATTGTGTGTCCCTGAGTAACGATTGTGTGTCCCTGAGTAACGATTGTGTGTCCCTGAGTAACGATTGTGTGTCCCTGAGTAACGATTCTGTGTCCCTGAGTAACGATTCTGTGTCCCTGAGTAACGATTCTGTGGCCCTAAAGTCTCTGTGGCCCTAACTCTGTCCCTTAATACACACAGGTCTGTCTCTCTTGAATGACTGGAGGCTAATGGAGAATTCTAAGATGGCCGCAATTTATAGCTCCACCATTACACAGTGCTGGCTGGCTGCTGATTGGCTAATGCGATCACATGTCATGAATGCATTATGGGTCAGCGCGCCTTGTCTGCGCGCCTTCCCAGAGATCCCCGCCCCATCTTCTCTGTTCATTTTCTCCGTCGCCACACATGTCGCCGCCATTTTTGGGAAAATTCGATTCGTGCATCCGAAGTTTGCTAATCTTCGGATTCGTCGCGAATAGAATTTTTCCAAATCTTCGGAACGAATTCCACTTCGTCATGTTCGATTCGCTCATCTCTAAAGACCTTTTTCAAGGTTGTCGGTTCTGCCCAGTGTTGCAACTTGCTCCTCCAGATCTCTTCCAGAAGGGCAACCCGCTCACATCTGTTGCAGCGGTATCCATCCTGGCACTGTTGCTCCATTGTTGCATACATGCAGCACACCGTGCTGTGCACTGCACAAAACCTTCAACCCCGCTAGCACTCATTATCCCAGTTACAATATTAATATTACTAATAGGAAATATCAGTTGTCACTTAGAAGTTTTTTGAACTCCACGTAATCAAATGTCCACTTATTATTATTATTACTACGAGTTTATATAGCGCCAAAGGGTTTGCTCAGCGCTGTACAATAGGGGGGACAATACATGGCACAGTACAACAACAACAAACAACGTACGAGGGGTAAGAGGGCCCTACTCTTACGAGCTTACAATCTAGGAGGGAGGGGGTAAAGGTACAGTAGGAAGTGGCTGAGGGGGATGAAGTGGTGGGAGGAATGAGGGAGGATGGCCGTTAGGTGAGGGTGGGGTAGGCTTCCCTGAAGAGATGGGTTTTGAGGGAGCGCCTGAATGTGAATAGGGAAGGCGACAGTCTGATGGATTGGGGCAGTGAGTTCCAGAGGATGTGGGAGGACCTGGAGAAGTCCTGCAGTCGTGCATGGGAGGAGGAGACCAGGGAGCAGGATAGAAGGAGGTCCTGTGAGGAGCGAAGGGTACGGGTAGGGTGGTACTTGGTGATCAGGTTGGTGAGGTAGTCAGGGGCAGTGTTGTGAACGGCTTTGTAGGTCAGGGTTAGGAGTTTAAATTTGATGTGTTGGGCAATCGGGAGCCAGTGGAGGGAGAGGCAGAGGGGGGTGGCAGAGGTGGAGCGGGTGGTGAGGTGGATGAGTCTGGCAGCTGAGTTCAGGATGGTCTGGAGCGGGGAGAGCCTGCACTTGGGTAGGCCAGTGAGGAGGGAGTTGCAGTAGTCAAGGCGTGAGATGATGAGGGAGTGTACTAGAAGTTTGGTGGTGTCTGGGGTGAGGAAGGAGCGTATCTTGGCAATGTTGCGAAGATGGAGCCTGCATGTGTTTGTGAGTGATTTGACATGCGGTTGGAGGGAGAGATTCGCGTCAAGAATGACGCCAAGGACTTTGGCTTGCGGGGCGGGAGTGATAGTGGAGTTGTTGGCGATGATGGATAGGATGGGGGGGGGGGGGGTGTTGGCAGGGGGAAAGATGAGGAGCTCGGTTTTGGAGAGGTTGAGCTTGAGACCACTTAGTCAAAGGTCCAGCAAGCAAAATACAGGCAAGCTCAAGAATGAGTAAGCTCAGAGTGAGCTCTACAGAACATTACATAATACCTGTAGCACATGTGACCAAGTAACCCCTCCCCTTAATCAACAGACTGAAGGCAGGAAAGGAAAGAAATGCTATTTGCAAAGTGACAGAAAAAGTGATTTAAAAAAGTTGAATCTGCTAGCAAGACCCGAAAGAAGAAAATAAAACAACTACAAGCACCAACAATCAAAAGCAAAACTGTTTTTCTCTCTCCACTTAAATTTCCCACTCTTTTTAGCTTCCATCCAGAAAAATGTGCCTAGCTGTGGCAATATGTTTCACAATTTTGCAAAACACAGTGTCCAGAGACAATCTGTACCTCAGCACTCACCAGTTGAGGAGTCTCCAGAGTTTTTTGACAGGTGGTCAGCTTTGGTGAACTTTTCAGTAGGTTGAACTAAGCTTTTAAAAAACAGGGAGGTGCTGTTCCTGAAAGGTTATCTGCCAATCCTCCCATTTGGGAAGAGGAAGCCTACTGTTGCCTCCCTTCTCCTGAAGAGTTTTTGTTCGTGAAAAGTCCACTTTGAGAAGGCTGCGTGCCTGGAGAGAGGCCCAGGGATTGAGCCTGGGCCTACTTGGTGTTACTGTGCAGGCTGCTTGTCTGAAGGCCATGCAGGCCTGATGTTGTCCTGCTAGAGACAGAGAAGTAGAATGGATTAGAACCCAAACTCCTGTTTTGTGGCTGTTATTCTCCAGTGGATTATGTGTGATGCTTCGTGATGTTTCTTGATGCTTTGACCCACCTAGTGGTTGCTAGCTGAGGATCTGTAGGGGCCACTGTAGAGTTTGGATATTCCGCTTCCTCCTTTCCTGTCCTACACAAAGTTGTATTAAAAAGTTTAAGATACCTGGGGACAAGGTAATCCTAAAAGGGAGTCCCTATTTCCTAAGCCCTTTTTGTTGGGGGCATTAGAGACTTATGAACATCAAGAAAGCTACCCTAGTCCCCACTAAATGAAGACTAAGGATCACTTAGTTAACCATGCAATGCAGCAGTAGATGTAAGTGTTGCCAGGAGGGAGCCATCTCAAATGACCCCTCCCTCCTCTTGAAGCACTATTACACATTCTTGTTCCAGAACAGGGTCTGGATGTATTAAAGTCAGAGTTTTAGCATTAAGTACCACAAGGTAGAATAATGTCTCAATGTCGATGTCAGTGGGAGGAATAGTGCTCCATAATTCATGTCAGTGGGAAGAATAGTGTCTATTACTGGTGTCAGTAAAAGGAATAATGCATTATCATTGTTGTCAGTGGGAGGAATAGTTAACAATTGTTGGTGTCAGTGAGAGGAATATTGACCCAACGTTGCAGTCAGTGGGAGGAATAGTGCCCCATCTTATGTGCCAGTAGGAGGAATAGTGCTCCATTATTGGTGTCAGTGGGAGGAATAGTGTCCTGTCATTGTCAGTTGGAGGAATAGTGCCCCACTGTTGATGTCAGTGGGAGGAATAATGCCCCACCATTGGTGTAGGTGGGAGGAATAATGCCCCACTGTTGGTGTCAGTGGGAGGAATAATGCCCCACTGTTGGTGTCAGTGGGAGGAATATTGCCCCACTGTTGGTGTCGGTGGGAGGAATAATGCTTTACCTTTGATGTCAGTGAGAAGAAAAATGCCCCATCTTAGGTATCAGTAGGAGGAATAGTGCTCCATTATTGGTGTCAGTGGGAGGAATAGTGTCCTGTCATTGTCATTTGGAGGAATAGTGCCCCACTGTTGGTGTATGTGGGAGAATTAATGCCCCACCATTGGTGTAGGTGGGAGGAATAATGCCCCACTGTTGGTGTCAGTGGGATGAATATTGCCTCAGTGTTGGTGTCGGTGGGAGGAATAATGCCTTAGCCTTGGTGTCAGTGGGAAGAAAAATGCCCCATCTTAGGTATCAATGGTATAAATAATGCACCATTATTGGTATCAGTTGGAAAAATAGTGCCCCATCATTGATGTCAGTGAGAGGAGTAGTTCCTTACTGTTGGTGTCAGTGAGAATAATAGTGCTGCACTGTTGGTTTCAGTTAAAGGCAAGCAAAGGACTGCAGTCTGAGGAGCAACTTGTGTTAGTGCCCCTGCTCAAAAATGTTTTGTATTTTCACCCTGTCCGCAGGCTTCCCATTGAGACAGAAAAGACTACATTGCAAAGTACTCAGTTGTCACTATCATAGAACCCATCCTAAGAAACACCATGCAGCCATTGCTGGAGTGCAAGTAGAACAGTAGTGGATGAGAAGAAACTGCTGGAGGTCAGCAGCACTGAGATGCAACAAAGGATGAAAGAGGATGAAAGTCATTTATTAAAAAAAAAATGGTTTATTATACTGAATGCCATTCAGTTAGAGTTTATAACTAATTTAAGCACAATGAAGTTCTTGAATAATGAAAAGTATTTTGCTCCACAATTATTTTCATTAGGTTTAAAACAAATTTTAAATTGATACTTTTCTCCATTTATCCATAAATTGGATCTAACTCACTAAATGATGTGATCTAGACTACTATCTGTGCTTAGCCTCGGAGCTCTAAATATAACTCACTCACATCCAGTTTAATTTACTTTGGAATACAATTAGAGATGTTTCAAACTTTTTTAATGCAGCACAAAGAACTACAATAAAAAGGGCTTAAAGGCGATCTGTGGTCTTTAAACAAAAGATTGCGGGCAGACAAGGGAATATTATGGAATTTAGGTATAAAAGATTTGCTGTGTGAATGTGTCAATGATTTGCACAGGCAGTGGTGTATTTAGATTTTGAGCTGCCCTAGGCAACACAAAAATTGGCTCCCCCCCATAGAGAGACCCTGACACTGACCAACAACCCCCTCCCTCACGAAGAGAGCCTGACATTGACCAACAACACCCCAGCCCCCACCTGAGAGAGCCTTCCACTACCACCGCCCCCATACACAATCCCCCCCTCCCGACCCTGCGAGAGAGAATCAGGAGCTATTGGCTCCCACTGCTATCAATCACAGCCAGTCAGTCAATGAGAAGAGAGAGGGGATGGGGCCGAGCCGCATCTCAGTGTCTTAATGGACACACAGAGCTGTGGGTGCCCCCATAGCAAGCTGCTTGCTGTGGGGGCACCCGACAGGAGGGAGGGGCCAGAAGTCCTAGCAGGGGACCTGAGAAGAGGAGAATCCAGGCTGCTCTGTGCAAAACCACAGCAGGTATGTATAGACATGTTTACTATTTTTATTATGTTTATTATTTTTTTTTAAACATGGCCTTTAGAATCACTTTAGAAGAGTGGGTGATGTGTGGCATAAGCTTCTAATGGTGGCCCTGAAATGCCAGGTTAGTAGAAGCCCCCCCCCCCCCAAATGACTCTTTTTGGAAAGTAGACACTCCAAGGTATTTGCTAAGAGGCATGGTGAGTATTTTGCAGATCTCATTTGTTGCCACATGTTTTTCGAAAATGAAGAAAGAAAACAAAAATGTACTTTGTCCTTTCTTTTATTCTTTTTCAAAACACTGTGACAAAAATGATATCTGCAAAACACTCACCATGCCTCTTATCAAATATTTGGGGGGGGGGGGGGGGAGGGGTTGTACTACCCAGGCATTTCAGGGCCTTTGAAACTGTGATAGGTAGTGGAGAAGTAATATGAGGATATATGCCCTTTGAAAGCCTGGAGGTGGTCTTTGAATTTCAGTGGCTGTATGTGGCTAGGCTGCCAAAAAGTCTCTCACATGTGGTATCCCCATACTCGGGAGAAGTAGAAGAATGTGTTTAGGGGTGTTATTCCACATATAGCCATGGCATGCATGAGTAATATATAATTTAACTGGCAATTTTTTGTAAAAAAAAACAATGTTTTGTCATTTTCCAAAAATTTGTGGCAAAAATAAAATGTTCCATGGACTCAACATGCCTCTCAGCAAATTCCTTGGGGTGTCTACTTTCCAAAAAAAGGTGTTTGTACTGCCCTGGTATTTTAGCACTTCAAGAAATGATGATAGGCAGTCAGAAAGTAAAAGCTGTGCAAATTCCAACATATATATATATATATATATATATATATATATATCATATTTTGTAGACGCTATAATTTTTGCACAAACCCACTAATATACTGTACATGTATTGGGATTTTTTTTTACCAAAGACGTGTAGCAGAATACATTTTGGCCTAAATTTATGAGTAACTTTGAGTTTACTATATATTTTTTTGTAACCAAAAGGAAAAAATATTTTTTTTTTCAAAATTTTCGGTCTTTTTTCATTTATATATCACAAAACATAAAAAACCCAGTGGTGATCAAGTACCACTAAAAGAAAGCTCTATTTGTGTGAAAAGAGGACATACAATTAATTTAGGTACAGCATTTCATGATCATGCAATTACCATTTAAAATAGCGCAGTGCCGAATAACAAAAATGGCCTGCTCATCAAGGGGGTAAATCTTCCCGGAGGGCAAGTGGTGTCTTGGAAATTCGCTTTAACGAATTTCTCCTTACCGTGAGTACTCGCAGTTGGATGCGCAGAAATCCCCCATAAAGCTGTGTGAATCTCGCTTACCACGACTGCAGCTAAACTACACGATTCCTGCCCATCCAACTACTTTAGCTTCTGTTGAAATGTGGGTGTTTGGAGCTCCCTATACCTGGAAATGATCACACGACACCTTCAGGTTGATGGTTGAATTCACATAAGGGCAGTTTTCATTCTCCCCTCTGGTTTTATTACAAATACACACACGCCCCCCCCACATGAATAAGGTCAAACCCCTCCCACAGAACAATGCAATGGGGAGTGCCTATACACAGGATGTACATTCCGATTGGAGCATAGCCTTTTCTATTATCTGTCACTGGTCTTCCCCCATGAGCCTTCTGAGGTCAGCAGACTTCCTCCCCTTCCCATGAGCCCTCTGTGGAGAGCATATCTCCTCCCCTTCCCATGAGCCCTCTGTGGAGAGCATATCTCCTCCCCTTCCCATGAGCCCTCTGTGGAGAGCATATCTCCTCCCCTTCCCATGAGCCCTCTGTGGAGAGCATATCTCCTCCCCTTCCCATGAGCCCTCTGTGGAGTGCATATTTTCCAGCTCCTAGCAGTATGTCCATTCTCCGTACAAGCATTCCCTAGAAATATCAGTCTGTACCTGGATGGGCCCGATACGATCTTTATTAAAACACATCCATCCGGATACAGTTCAGATTGGTAATGGGTTGTAAGATATGCATAAGCCTACACGCGGAGTTCGTACCGCTTGGCGCCTTGCGTTATGAAGCCCATGTGGTACTATGCTGCTGATATGTGGATACAGGCCCGCGGTCTACTGACAGCGGCATTCGCATCGAATGCCGTGGTGGTATACACGCCGGTCTATAAGCGCAGAGCTGCCATCTCATCCGTTACCGAGCTGAGTACTGTAATACATACATTGTACATGCGCATGGCCCAATTGCAGCCTTCAGAGCTTTAATTAAGCCACACGAGAGACATATGAATAACAAGAATATATGACACATTTAAAGTTCGACCAACAATACAAAATTTCCATGACAGTGGTTATCCATTTGAAGACCAAGCTTTTTCTGACACTTTTTGTTTACTATAAAAAAAAAAATTTTTCTAAAAAATTACTTTGAACCCCCAAACATTATAAAGTTTAAAAAATCAGAGGCCCTAAAGAATAAAATTGGGGGGGTCACACAGTATTTGCGCAGCAGTAATTAGGTGATCAGTGAAAAATTCTATATACTGACACTGTACTAATAGCACTGGCTGGGTGGTGGGGTGATCAAAGGGTCATTAGGGGCGATCAAAAAGTTAATTGTGCTAATCTAACATGCGTGTAAAATGTAGTGCATGTACACGTAGAAATAGAAGGTAACGTAAGATTACATCTCTTTGCCCAGAGCCGCCACTCGCCCGCACACTGTGGGCAGGTGGGCGGCAAGTAGTTAAAAAAACACATTTCCCAATAAGTTTCTGAAACATTTTTTTTCAACATTATTTTTCTTTTTTTACTATTTTTTTAATACTTTCATCAGAGTAATGCAATGTTACCATAGTAACATTGTACTACTCTGGGGGGGGGGGGGGGGGTGATCAGGAATTTTTTTTTACACTTTGCATTGCATGAGCAATGAGGATCATTACTCTGCAATGCAAAGCTTGCTTTGAACTGTCATGAATGAGGTAAGGTTATGACAGTTCAACATAATAGTGATCTGTGATTGGCTCCAGCTTGTCACATGGTACAGGGTGCTGTGAGTGGCCCCATGTGTCCTGTGTGAGCTGTGGACCAATCACAGACCAATCACAGCTCCCCAGGAACAGAAGCGAAGGGACTGGGGAGATATTTGTACTAGGAGGGGATATTGGGAGGAATTTGTGCTAGGAGAGGAGATGGGAGGGTTGTGCTAGGAGGGATGATTGGGGAGGGATTTGTGCTAGGAAGGGGAGTTAAGGGGAGAATTTGTGCTAGGCGAGGGGATTGGGGGAATTTGTGTTAGGAGAGGGGACTGGGTGAATTTGTGTTAGAAGAGGTTATTGGGGAGGAATTTGTGTTAGGAGAGGGTATTGGGGAGGAATATGTGTTAGGAGAGGGGATTGGGGGTAATTGTGTTAGGAAGTGGGATTGTGGGGGGAAATTGTGCTAGGAGGGATTGGGAGTGGTTATGCTAGGAGAAGGGATTTGTGCTAGAAGGGGGGGGATTGGATGGGGAGGAATAATTTGGAGGGGGTTGAGCTAGGAGGAGAGATTTAGGGGGATGTGTGCTAGGAGGCAGGATAGGGGGGATTTATGCTAGAAGGGGGGATTTGGGGGGAGTACTTACATTCAATGTACAAACAGGTGTCATCAGCAAAGTGCCCAATAGGAGTCCAGGTGAAATTGTGCACATGTATCCTGGTATATATAGTTATTAATAGAGTAACCTCCAGATGAATGTTGCAGGAAAGTGCAGGTGCAGTGACCCCTGAGGGTGATGTGACATCTGTCTTTGTGTCGGAGACTTGAAGACAAGATCAGGGAGATCCTCCAACTGTTGTCCAACCAGCCTGGAAGAGAGCTTCTCACCAGAGTTAGCCTAGCTCAGCAATGGGCAAACTACGGCCCGCGGGCCGTATACGGCCCGGCGGACCTTTTAATCTGGCCCGCGGTGCTAGGCTCCTCTCACAGTCCGCCCTGAAGACCGGTGTAGCATGAAAATCTGTCTCCTATGAGGATCTTTCTCCCTCGACATATCTGCCCATGTGCCGGAGATCGCCAATCGGCTGCTAATGCCTGAAACTGGCACATGCGCAGATACGTCGAGGGGGACAGATCCTCATAAGAGACAGATTTTCATGCTACCCCGGAACGGCGCGGGAACACGGCGAGAGGAACGCGCGGAGCAAAGATAAGTGAATTGACACAAGGGGGACTTAATATGGGGGATGAATTACTATATGGGGGATGAATTACTATGGGGGATGAATTACTATATGGGGGATGAATTACTCTATGGGGGATGAATTACTATATGGGGGATGAATTACTATAGGGGGGATGAATTACTATAGGGGGGATGAATTACTATGGGGGGATGAATTACTATATGGGGGATGAACTACTATATGGGGGATGAATTACTATGGGGGATGAATTACTATATGGGGGATTAATTACTATGCTTACTATGGGGGAATATTACTATACTTACTATGGATGACACATACACATCATTCATCTACTCTTGGTCCGGCCCCCGGGTCCAATATATGAACCCATTGCGGCCCTCAAGTCAAAAAGTTTGCCCACCCCTGGCCTAGCTACTATGCACCTAGTCCCTTCCTAATAGTTTCTAATCTGAAATGCAACTGGACCTCTAACTACCAGAAGTGGCCATCGGATGCCACATCTGGCTCCGGCCTATGCAAAATATATGAAAACAATTTTTAAAAATACATAAAAAAAAAAATCTGAAGAATATATGTAAATAAATATATTTTAAAAAATATTTTTCATGTATTTTGTAATATATTGAATACAGACAAAATTGTAGTATTTCAAATATATGTCAATATATTTGGGAAGAATATTTTTTTAAATATATTTCAAATATATTTTTCTTCCATGTGGGTTTGTACAGCAATTCTGAAAAACTGCTCATCAGAACATTCTTTATTTCCCTCATTGAGTCAATTCAATTTTGATTGCAAGCCCTTTAAATTTCATGCAGACCTGCCATTTAAATGGAATCCCAGATATATTAAATAGAATTCCAGGTATGGAGCATCACCTCTCCAGCTCTCCACCTCGTCCATTCAGAGAACGCTTAGCATTCATTCAGAAAAAAACATGCAGAAGCACAATGTCACAAGCCTGGTGGTACTACTGCCAAAGTGAATGGGGTCATGTCAACAAATGCATGAAATGCACGTGGGTCATCATTTTCAGAATAAAAAGTGAGAAGGGTTATCACCTCCTCATCACCTGTCAAACCCTATGCCGCCACTCTGAAAAGTGCTATGGGGCGGATCATTTTTCAAAGTTGTGCCAAAGGCCGGTGCACGCATGAACAAACCCTTTAAAGCTAATATACAGAAAAAAAATGTCCTTAGCGCAGGATATATATTTTTTTTAACATTGGGCAAATTATAATTGCTGCTGTTTTTTTTTCTGTCGAGTTCACCTTTATCATCACGGTTTTTACGGCTTGGTGATAAACAAAATGTATGACTGTGAGGCTCTAATGATTCCTTCTTCTAATGAAATAACCGATAAGAGATAGCTTGTAAGTATTCCCAGAATATTGCCATATTTAATGCACGACGTGGTAATTACGCTGTCTAAGTAATCACTCGCCGTGAATGTATATAATGATTCGTGATTAATCTGCAAACGCAGTCATGAAAAGGCGCTGTGACTGGTTTGTCCTATGAATCTCAGGAATGTAATCATAACAGAATCTTGTTCTGTGTGCCAAGACATGGAAGTGCTGTGCAGATGAGGAAATGATGGGAAGAACATCGAGGAGAAGGAATATATTATCAGAACCACAAGGCACCTCTGATAGTATCGCCCTACATCACACTGGCACCTTTTCTGCCATTTTAACAGCAAAGCTCCTGGCAAACAGCCAAATACATGTGAGCTGTCATACCCAGCAAAGATTTTTAATTCAGATCAGCCAGTTTTTTGATCCAGGCACCCCTGCCAGACAAGTAATAGTAAGAAGACACGGAAAAATGGGACTTTAAATACCCCTCCAATGGTCAAATATGCACATGCCATGCTTATTAAAAAATGTTACAACATTTTATTCCAATAATTTAAAAGCATAATTTCCATTAAAAACATTGGAAAAATAGGACGTTAATTCTGCCGTTTCTCTCTCACATACAATGGTGGAGGGACTGTAGCTCTGAAGTCCTTTAGAGATCTTGCACTGTAGGTCGACGCGTTTCACGGGGCAGCCGCTTCCTGAAGACCTTAGATCTCAGAAATATAGATATAATAATCATTAGAATAATATCAAAAGATAAGGAAATGATGGGAATAATATTGAGAAGGAATATATTATCAGAACCACAAGGCACCTCTGATATTATCACCCTATATCACACTAGCACCTTTTCTGCCATATTAACTACTTCAATACCGAGCACTTTCACCCGCTTCCTGCCAAGGCAAATTTTCAGGTTTCAGCGTTCTCACACTTTGAATGACAATTGTGCAGTCATGCAACACTGTACCCAAACTAAAATTTCTTTGCTAACAGCAAACACAAAACGATTCATTCAGCTTTTTTTGTGGTGATTAGCTGTGATTGGCCACAGCTAATCACATGACACAGATGGGCTGTGACTGGCCCAGCCTGTGCATGTGATCACTGTGATCATTCACAGCTAGACACATTTGTATACAATGGATGGCATGAAAGGAAGCCATCCACTGTATACAACTGTCATTTGATCTGCTGTGATTGATCACAGCAGGTCCCATGGTACTGGCAACGGGGCCGGTACACAGATCTGTCATCGGCCGTGTCAAGGTGACAGATCTCGCCATAGCGTGGCCCTGTGGGCACGCACAAGGTGCAATCCGGGAAGGACGTCATCTGGCGCATTCCCGGAGGGACGAGACGTTCGCCAGGCTGTCATTTGACTATAAGCTGGGCGGGAAGTGGTTAACAGCATAGCTCATGGCAAACAGATAAATACATGTGTGCTGTCATACCTAGCAAAGATTTTTAATTCAATTTGGCTAGATTTATGATCCAGACCAAAAAAACCCTGTCCCTGATCAAGTAGAAATGACCGGGACACACTGATACTATCACCCATGTAAAACCAGCTTTAATATAAGAAGAAGAAGATTCCCAACATACAGTCTTTCCTGTCCACCTCTCATCCTAATGCGTTTCACCCCACAAAGAGCTTAATTATGGAGTCCTGTCCATGATTTTACTTTTCTTCCTTGCAGTTAATGGACACATTTTTAATGAAAAAATAATCCTGGCCAACCCTCTGGACCCTACTGCACATAACAACTGTGATACCCTGTGCTGCCGGTGTAGCAGTTCCTACACGGTATACCGCGATACACACCCCTGGAGGGAATATCCACCATAATGCTTGCAATGAAAAATGCTCAGACATGTGACCGTACTGACCAATGAGAAGAGCATCTGAGGCTTCTTCTTTTGCTAAGGCATCCCAGAAAAAAGAAGCGCGTCTCAATGGTCAACGTGGTCATGTGTTCATGCTAACCAATGAGTGGTTGCCATTGCAAGCATTATGATGGATACTCACTGCGGTGCTATATATATTGCAACGTACTGCGTAGAGAAGACTACCAAACAACTACACCAACAGCAAGGACATAACAGACACAATGTGGAGGGGTGGCCTGGATATTTGGAATCAGCTCACCTTGCCTCTATACAGGAGCTTCCCATAATAAAGAGCAGTCACTGCTTTCTCACTCAGGTCCAAGGGGTTTGGAGAACTGGCCAATGGTCACAGATTCAGCTTGGGGTGTCAACCGGAAAATGAAAGAGGGGAGGTGGGAGAACCCTTATAGTGCAGTTAATTGGTTCAAAAGGGATCATTTTCTTAACAGTGGTTCCACAATGGGAAGAACAAAAAAACAACTTACAGCTGTTGAGTCTGTGGTCTCCCCAATGGGTGGAAACACGGAACCCTCTAAGCATATGAATGGAGAAAAGCCTGTCTCCACGCAGGTTGAAGGTGGTCACTTTCGATGCCGGGGGGGTACTGATCCTGGCTCCTCTGTGGAGTGTGTGAATTCAGTTCAAAAGGAGTCTACAAAAAAAAGCCTGTTGGTCCGATCAGCAGAGGTGCCTGTTGTCATATATTTAAAGGTTTAATGAAGACCCAAATTTCTTTATTTCATGACTTTAAATTGCCACTTTCTAAGTTCAAGGCGATAAAAATGATGTTAGTTGCAATGACCTGATGTCTTCTTCAGGTTTGGCTGGGTGAATAGATACTGGACCTGATGACATCATGGCACTGCCCTAATCAATGTTATCACCTTGAACTGAGGAAGTGGCAATTTAAAGTCATGAAACACGTTTCTTTGGCAAAATATATAAATTTGATGTTCATTAAACCAGATGACTCAACCTATTCTTAGAAATATGACAATGAGTGTCTCTGCTAATCAGAGCACCAATAGGTTTTTTTGTCTACTCCTTTTGAACTCACTGATCCCCTCAATATGTTACATGTCAAGTGGCTTGGGACCCCATGTTTCATGGGCCTCAGGCAATCGGTGAGATTTAGAAGCCATAACCTGCAACCACGCTAAGTTGCAAGGCCTTTCAAGAGATTGCGTTATAGACATGTAGACCAGACATGGACCAGGGGTATGAGAGAAGATGGTGTAGGGCAGGCATCACTAAATGGCAGATCGCAATCCACAAACAGACCGCATGACAATCCTATACAGACTGCTGCTCTGACGTTTAGCAGCCTGGATGTCCTCTGAAGATAATATCCTTCACACTCACCCCCCTCCCCCGCCGCCACCATTGCTACAGCATTCATCTTCATAGAAAGCAGAAGGCACGGCATGTCCAGCCAGAAGGTGGGAACTATCTAACTTTTCAAGTTAACAAGCCGATGATTGGTTTGTAGGCATTCCTAGCAACCAATCACCTGCCTGTTAATATGAAAAGCATGTCCCGCCCTCTGTCCAGGCATGCATGTCTTCTGTCTTCTACCTGCTGTGTAAGGTAGAAACAAAATGGAGGTTGTGAATGGCAGGGGGGAAATATAAGGGAGGTGGCATTTGTATAAAGGGGACTTGACTGCAAGGAATGGGGGCTGTGAAGGGGACTGGGGAGCAAGGAAGGGGGGTTGTGAGGACTTGGGTGCAAGTAAGGGGGGGCTGTGTAGGGGACTGAGATGCAAGTAAGGTTGTAAAGAGGACTGGGGTACAAGGAAGGGGGGCTGTGAAGTGGACTGAAGTATAAGGAAGGGGGTCTATGAAGTGGACTGGGGTGCAAGGAAGGGGGGTTGTAAAGGGGACTGGGGTGCAAGGAAGGGGGGTTGTAAAGGGGACTGGGGTGCAAGGAAGGGGGGTTGTAAAGGGGACTGAGGAGCACGAAAGTGGAAGTTGTAAATGTGACTGGGGTACAAGGAAGGGAGAAACTGTGAAGGGTACTGGGATGAAAGTAAGGAGGGGCTGTAAAGGGGACTGGGTGCAAAAAAGGAGGGCTGTGAAGAGAACTTCGGTGCAAGAAAGGGGGGCTGTGTAGGAGGCTGAAATGTAAGTAAGGGGGGACTGTGAAGGGGACAGGGGTGTAAGGAAGTGGGGTTGTGAAGTGGACTGGGGAGCAAGGAAGGGGGGGTTGTGAGGACTGGGGTACAAGGAAGGGGATATGAGATATAAGTAAGGGGGGCTGTAAAGGGGACTTGGGTGCAAGTAAGGGGGGGCTGTGAAGGGGAATGAGACACAAATAAGGTTGTAAAGAGGACTGGGGTTCAAAGAAGAGGGAGGGCTGTGAAGGAGACTGAGATGTAAGTAAGGGGCTGGCTTTAAAGGGGACTAAGGTGCAAAAAAGTGTGGCTGCGAAGGGGATTTGGATACGAGTAAGGGGAGCTGTAAAGGGGACTGGGGTGCAAGGAACGGGGGCTGTGACGGAGACTGGGATTCAGGTAAGGGGGCTGTGATGTAAAGGGATGATAGAGGACACTGATGTGAAGGGGAGGGGGACTGTGATGTGAAGTGAGGGCTGAGGACACTGATGTAAAGGTGGAGGACATTGTGATGTGAAGGGGAGACAAAGAGGACAATTAAGTAAAGGAGGCACTGTGATGTAAAGAAGGGGCTGTATTGCAAAGGGGGTGCTGTGATGTAAAGAGGGGGTTCAGCAATTTTAAAGGTAGTACTGTGGTATAAAGGGGGGGGGGCTGTGATGTAAAGAGGGGTTCAGCAACTTTAATGGTAGTACTGTGGTATAAAGGGGGATGTTGTAATGTAAACAGGGGGGTTCAGCAATTGTAAAGGTAGTACTGTGGTATAAAGGGGGGTGCTGTGATGTAAAGAGGGGGTTCAGCAATTTTAATGGTAGTACTGTGGTATAAAGGGGGGTGCTGTGATGTAAAGAGGGGTTCAGCAACTTTAATGGTAGTACTGTGGTATAAAGGGGGGTGTTGTAATGTAAACAGGGGGTTCAGCAACGTTAATGGTAGTACTGTGGTATAAAGGGGAAACTGTAATGTAAGGGGCTGGGGCTGTGATATGAAGAACCCGAGTCATAGCACAAACATGAGACTCGGACCTCTGCTGGATGAAGGTTTTAATGACCGGACCTCCATGAATTTGAATTCAGTATCCCTGCTGTAGGGTTTGCCATCGTGCACAGGTATAGAAGCTCTAGGTGTCAGGAACACCTGGAATTGAAAAGATTATTCACTTTACTTTGGGTGTCTTGTCTACTGTAGGGCCCCTGCTGCACAGTTCAGCCACTAATGGCAGCTAATGGGCTCCTGAATGGATGTGATTTTGTTTCTACCACCTTGATCATGGCTTCAGTAGAGTAGAGAAGACATTGCACCCATGTAGTTCGCATTGTGCAGCTGTCATCGTGTTACGCTGGGCTTGTTTCCTTCAGACAGGTGCATTCATTAAAGTTCATTTAGTTGAGATCTAAAAATAAAATCTCAGAAGACACATCTGATGATGATATAATTACTGTGTGAAGTTCAGGGAAATTAGAGAAATTATTCACCCCTTGTGAAAAAATAGATAACAAGCAAAATGAAAGAGTTTATTCTAATCAGTCATCTTTGGAACATGTTTATCTCAAGGCAGAGAAGCCTCTTATGTTTTCTATTCTGCGAACAAGCTGATTTAAAGAGACCCTGTACATCATTAATGAACATGAACGCTGCGAAAGAGATAGAAAGGAATAGTGATACTATTGTTTGATGGGTAAAAACTTAATTTTTTTCCTGGCCTTTTCAAAAAAAAAGTGCCGCATGATGCCATTGAGCACACATTCGTAACTATTATTTCAGTATTTATCCTAAAGTAATTTTTGCTGTGACTTGAACATGACATTTTTGCTGGTAGACATGTGCAGAAAGAAAAAATGTGTTTCGTTACGGATTGAGTCATCAAGTCACTAATTTCGTTCAGTTACATTCGTAAAAACATTAGTTGATCCAAATTCATTGTGAAGAATAGCTGGTTCTATTCTATTCAAAATGTGAATCTCGGAAGACGGCTATATTGTTTCTATTGTATTTTATTTTTTTCTATTCTTTTCTATACTATTCTTTTTTATTTTCTATGCTGTTCTTTTCTATTCTATTTTTTCTATTTTATTCCTTTATTTTCTACTCTATTCTTTTATTTTCTATTCTATTCTGTTTTATTCTACTTTACTCTTGTCGAAATTTGAATTTCGAAAGACGGCTATATTGTATTTTATTGTATTTTATTTTTTCTATTAGAGTATATTATTTTCCATTCTATTCCTTTTTTTTGTATTCTATTCCTTTTTTTTCTACTTTATTCTTTTATTTTGTATTCTATTCTTTTTAATTCTACTTTACTCTTGTCGAAATTTGAATTTCAAAAGACGGCTATATTGTATTTTATTTAATATTAATTTTTTTCTATTATATTATTTTCTATTTTATTCTATTCCTTTATTTTCTATTCTATTGCTATCTTTAGACTGTAAGCTCCACAAGCAGGGCCCTCAAATTCCTTCTGTACTGAAATGTATTGAAATTGTACTATCTCCCTTATATTGTAAAGTGCTGCACAAACTGTTGGCGCTATATAAATACTGTATAATAATAATAATAATAATAATAATAATAATAATAATTTTCTATTCCATTCTTTTATTTTTTATTCTATAATTTTCTATTCTATTGTGTTTGATTCTATTGTATTCTTTTCAAATTCACATTTAGGAAGACGACTACATTCTAATACGCATAAGGGGATATTTACTAAAACTGGCACACTTAGAATCGGATGCAGCTGTGCATGGTAGCCAATCAGCTTCTAACTTCAGCTTGTTCAATTACACTTTGACAATAAAACCTGGAAGCTGATTGGTTTCTGTGCACAACTGCACAAGAATTTTCCACCACGCAGTTGTAATAAATAACCCCCAATATCTTTGAAGGAAATCAGCAATGGTCAGCAATATGTTTACATTTTGAATTTGGTTTCGAATTCAATTTAGTTTTCAAATTAGTTTTGAATTTGATTTGAATTCTGATAATTTGTTATTTTGGACTTGTTTAAATTCATTACTATTGTGATTCAGAAACTCGGATACATCTGAATCTCTTCGCTCCTCGCCGACTCTTCTCCACTTTTAACTCTCTACTTTCTCCACCTCCACCCAGTATCTCACTTACCGCCCACG
This sequence comes from Staurois parvus, assembly GCF_062004578.1. NCBI lineage: Eukaryota > Metazoa > Chordata > Amphibia > Anura > Ranidae > Staurois > Staurois parvus. The sequence goes on from NW_028317969.1 coordinate 6,627,392, forward strand.
AGATTGCCAACCACTTCAAAAACAAGAACTACTAGAACGCTTAGTCTACAATCGCCTGAGCTCCCATCTCACCGACAACAACCTTCTCGACCCTTTACAGTCCGGCTTCCACCCCCTACACGCCACTGAAACTGCCCTACTCAAACTCAACAATGACCTACTAACCTCCAAAACCAATGGAGTATACTATACTCCTACTACTTGACCTCTCTGCGGCTTTTGACATGGTTGATCACCCCCTCCTCCTCAAAAAACTGCACTCTGCTCTGCTCTTGGCCTCAGAGACTCCGCTCTCTCCTGGTTCTCCTCCTATCTATCGCAGCGGTCCTTCAGTGTTACCTATAACGCTGCCACCTCCCCTTCACTCCCTCTCCCTGTCGGGGTCCCTCAAGGCTCTGTCCTTGGACCCCTCCTCTTCTCCATCTACACCTCCTCCCTTGGCCAATTGATAAACTCCCACGGCTTCAACTACCATCTGTATGCAGACGACACACAAATCTATCTCTCTACCCCTCACCTCACCCCCTCAGTCTCCAATCGCATCACCAGCCTACTAAGTGACATATCGGACTGGATGTCACTCCACTTCCTCAAACTCATCCTTTCCAAAACTGAGCTTCTAGTATTCCCCCCAGCCCGTGCTTCCCCCCCGACTTCTCCATCAAGATCAACAACACTACCATCAGTCCCACCCCTTACGCCAGGGCACTAGGTGTAATCCTAGACTCCAATCTGTCCTTTCAGCCACAGGTCCAATCACTGACAAACTCATGTAGACTTCACCTCTGCAACATCTCCAAGATACGCCCGTTCCTAACCTCGGAAACCACTAAGCAACTCATTCTCTCCCTTATTATATCACGCCTTGACTACTGTAACTCCCTCCTTACTGGCCTACCTCATCGCAGGCTATCCCCACTCCAGTCCATCATGAATGCTGCTGCCAGACTCATTCACCTTACTAACCGCTCTGTATCTGCCACCCATCTCTGCCAATCCCTCCACTGGCTTCCAATTGCCCAACGGATAAAATTCAAAACACTAACTCTGACGTATAAAGCCATTCATAACACTGCCCCTAATTGCATCACTGACCTTGTCTCTAAATACCACCCAAACCGTACTCTCCGCTCCTCGCAAGACCTCCTACTCTCTAGTTCCCTTGTCTCCTCCTCCAATGCTCGTCTCCAGGATTTCTCAAGGGCTTCACCCACCCTCTAGAACTCCCTACCCCAAGCTATCAGGCTATCGCCTACTCTGCTCACATTTAGGTGCACTCTGAAAACCCATTTCTTCAGGGAAGCCTACCCCGACCCCAGCTAATACTGGAATCCCCTACTCCTCCTACCACTCCTGTCAGGAATGGACTGGCCAGCAATGGTGGGACTCACCTGCCTTTTGATCTGCAGTACCAGGGCTGGCCAGCGGGTGCTCCCAGCAATCAGAGACTCAACTTTGCAGCCAGCTAACACCTGGAACTGATTATGCTGGGGTATTTAAGGGATGGCCAGACCCACAGACTCTGCCTTGGTGTGTGTTTGTCCTGGGCCCTGTATCTGTCCTGCATCCTGGTTCTGTTCCTTTGCTGACCCTCTGTACTACGCTGCTTGCTACCTGCTGAACCTGGCCTGTGACCCCGACCATTCTCCGCTTGCTCCCCCTGTACCTACCTGCCCAATTGATATTGACCCGGCCTGCCTGACGACGCTTGCTTGTATATACTGTTATCTGTGGGTGGTTTGGTTTGGTTTGGTTGCACTGTATTATGTTTAGTATTGCACTGTGTTTATGTTTGTATTGTTAGTGTTAATAAATTATATTGTTTATCCCATATCTGAAGTCTGCGTTTCCCTGCGTCAGTCACACATCTCCGGTCATACCTGGGAGCCCTGACATTACACCAAGGCCAATCCTGACCAGAAGTGGCTGCACAGGGAAGCCATCTTGGTTTGTTGATGGGAAGGATGGATCTGGATGAGGTTGAGTATTTATCTCTGCTAGTGTTTGATGACAGGGAGTATGCTTATCAAACTCTGAAGGAGTATCCCCGGGATGAACTGCTAGAATGTATACGGCTCGCTCATGTTCTAGTAGATCAGGGCACAGAGTTCTCTGAGGTGCAGCCTTTGATTGAGGTTTGTGCAGAGTTGGTTTCATCTGGTTCCCCCGAATGCAGGGATGAATTTTTGCCACCATTTAGTGCAGACCAGGTAGAGTCCCTGGTGTGGTTATTAGAGGATGATGTGGGTTACTTTCTGGAGCGTTATTCCACATGTTCACCACAGACACTAAGAGATTGTATAGACGCAGTGCAGTCATTGACCAGACAGGCTTTGTGTAAGCTCAGCTTTGTTCAACCCATACTGCAGACATGGACAGATTTGTTGCACCCAGCCTCAGTCAGCTTACAAAGACCCAGTCCTGCTTCTAACTCTACTCCTGTATTCCCAACAGCTCCTCCAGTTACAGCCCAGTATACTTGGCTATCTACCGCATGTCAGTACCCTGTTCCCACTCGCTGCACCTATCCTGCCTTTAACCCTGTAAAAAAGCCCTCTGTAGCAACTGCTCCCTCTCCTGTTCCACCCTCCAGTTCTTCTCTGTCTCCAGCTGCTCCATTCGTTTGCAGACCTGCGTTTACTTGCAGTGCTCCAGTAGTTAAAACCAGAAAAAAGCGAAAATTCTTTCCAACCAATACCATCCTGCCAGTATCCAAACTGGTGAACCTGCCTTCCGTGGTTCAGCCTGAAGCCTCTACTCGGCCTGATGCCTCTACTCGGCCTGAAGCCTCTACTCGGCCTGAAGCCTCTACTCGGCCTGATGCCTCTACTCGGCCTGAAGCCTCTACTCGGCCTGAAGCCTCTACTCGGCCTGAAGCCTCTACTCGGCCGGACGCCGGCATTCAGCCTGATGCCTCTACCCAGCATGATGAACTGATCCAGCCTGATGATCCTATTAGGCCAGTTGACTCGATGCCCTCTGTTGATCCAGATGATCCGGTACCTGATCCGGTGCTCGCTGTCGTGCCTATTGACTCAGAGCCCGCTGTCGTACCTGGTGACTCGGTGCCCACTGCCTTGCCAGATGACGCGGTGCCCGCTGGCGAGCCAAATGACCTGATGCCTGGTGACCCAGTGCCCGCTGTCATACCTGGTGACCCGATGCCCGCTGTCGAGCCAGACGATCCAATGCCTGGTGACCCGGTGCCCACTGCCTTGCCAGATGACGCGGTGCCCGCTGGCAAGCCAAATGACCTGATGCCTGGTGACCCAGTGCCCGCTGTCGAGCCAGACAATCCGGTACCTGATGACCCGGTGCCCACTGTCGTGCCTGTTGATTCGGAGCCCACTGCCTTGCCAGATGACGCGGTGCCCGCTGTTGAGCCAAATGACCTGATGCCTGGTGACCCGATGCCCGCTGTCCAGTCAGACGATCCAATGTCTGACCCAGTGCCCGCGGTCATACCAGTTGACTCGGAGCCCACTGCCTTGCCAGATGACACTGTGCCCGCTGTTGAGCCAAATGACCTGATGCCTGGTGACCCGATGCCCGCTGTCCAGTCAGACGATTCAATGTCTGACCTAGTGCCCGCGGTCATACCAGTTGACTCGGAGCCCACTGCCTTGCCAGATGATGCGGTGCCCGCGGTCGAGCCAAATGACCTGATGCCGGGTGACCCGATGCCCGCTGTCCAGCCAGACGATCCAATATCTGACCCAGTGCCAGCGGTCATGCCAGTTGACTCGGAGCCCACTGTCGTGCCAGATGACTCGGCGCCCGCCGCTCTGCCTGAGGGCCCGAGACCTGTCGCTCCACCTGGGGGTCTGGCGCCTGCCGCTCCGCCTGAGGGCCCGAGACCTGTCGCTCCGCCTGGGGGCCCGAGACCTGTCGCTCCACCTGGGGGTCCGGCGCCCGCCGCTCCGCCTGAAAGCCCGAGACCTGTCGCTCCACCTGGGGGTCCGGCGCCCGCCGCTCCGCCTGAGGGCCCGAGACCTGTCGCTCCACCTGGGGGTCCGGCGCCCGCCGCTCCGCCTGAGGGCCCGAGACCTGTCGCTCCATCTGGGGGTCCGGCGCCCGCCGCTCCGCCTGAGGGCCCGAGACCTGTCGCTCCGCCTGGGGGCCCGAGACCTGTCGCTCCACCTGGGGGTCCGGCGCCCGCCACTCCACCTGAGGGCCCGAGACCTGTCGCTCCGCCTGGGGGTCCGAGACCTGTCACTCCACCTGGGGATCCGGCGCCCGCCGCTCCGCCTGAGGGCCCGAGACCTGTCGCTCCACCTGGGGGTCCGGCGCCCGCCGCTCCGCCTGAGGGCCCGAGACCTGTCGCTCCGCCTGGGGGTCCGGCGCCCGCCGCTCCGCCTGAGGGCCCGAGACCTGTCGCTCCGCCTGGGGGCCCGAGACCTGTCGCTCCACCTGGGGGTCCGGCGCCCGCCGCTCCGCCTGAGGGCCCGAGACCTGTCGCTCCACCTGGGGGTCCGGCGCCCGCCGCTCCGCCTGAGGGCCCGAGACCTGTCGCTCCACCTGGGGGTCCGGCGCCCGCCGCTCCGCCTGAGGGCCCGAGACCTGTCGCTCCACCTGGGGGTCCGGCGCCCGCCGCTCCGCCTGAGGGCCCGAGACCTGTCGCCCCGCCTGGGGACCCGATGCCTGTCGCCCCGCCTGGGGGCCCGATGCCTGTCGCCCCGCCTGGGGGCCCGATGCCTGTCGCCCCTCCTGGGGGCCCGATGCCTGTCGCCCCGCCTGGGGGCCCGATGCCTGTCGCCCCTCCTGGGGGCCCGGCACCCGCCGCTCCGCCCGGGGGCCCGATGTCGGTCGCCCCGCCTGGGGGCCCGATGCCTGTCGCCCCGCCTGGGGGTCCGATGCCTGTCGCCCCGCCTGGGGGCCCGATGCCTGTCGCCCCGCCTGGGGGCCCGATGCCTGTCGCCCCTCCTGGGGGCCCGATGCCTGTCGCCCCGCCTGGGGGCCCGATGCCTGTCGCCCCGCCTGGGGGCCCGATGCCTGTCGCCCCTCCTGGGGGCCCGATGCCTGACGCCCCTCCTGGGGGCCCGATGCCTGCTGCTCCGCCCGGGGGCCCGGTGCCTGCTGCTCCGCCCGGGGGCCCGGTGCCTGCTGCTTCGCCTGGTAATCCGATGTGCCTCTGCCCGGAGTCCAGGCCGATGTGCCTCTGCCCGGAGTCCAGCCCGATGTGCCTCTGCCCGGAGTCCAGCCCGATGTGCCTCTGCCCGGAGTCCAGCCCGATGTGCCTCTGCCCGGAGTCCAGCCCGATGTGCCTCTGCCCGGAGTCCTGCCCGATGTGCCTCTGCCCGGAGTCCTGCCCGATGTGCCTCTGCCCGGAGTCCTGCCCGATGTGCCTCTGCCCGGAGTCCTGCCCGATGTGCCTCTGCCCGGAGTCCAGCCCGATGTGCCTCTGCCCGGAGTCCAGCCCGATGTGCCTCTGCCCGGAGTCCAGCCTGATGTGCCTCTGCCCGGAGTCCAGCCCGATGTGCCTCTGCCCGGAGTCCTGCCCGATGTGCCTCTGCCCGGAGTCCTGCCCGATGTGCCTCTGCCCGATGTGCCTCTGCCCGGTGTGCCTCTGCCCGGAGTCCAGCCCGGTGTGCCTCTGCCCGATGTGCTTCTGCCCGGAGTCCAGCCCAATGTGCCTCTGCCCGGTGTCCAGCCCGGTGTGCCTCTGCCTGGTGTACCGCTGCCCGGAGTCCTGCCAGGTGTGCCAGTCTTTGATATCCCGCCAGTTACCAGACCCGGGCGGTGGAACATTTTTCCCAGCTAGGACTGTTTGGAGCGTCCTGAGGCCGCTCCTTGAGGGGGGGGTACTGTCAGGAATGGACTGGCCAGCAATGGTGGGACTCACCTGCCTTTTGATCTGCAGTACCAGGGCTGGCCAGCGGGTGCTCCCAGCAATCAGAGACTCAACTTTGCAGCCAGCTAACACCTGGAACTGATTATGCTGGGGTATTTAAGGGATGGCCAGACCCACAGACTCTGCCTTGGTGTGTGTTTGTCCTGGGCCCTGTATCTGTCCTGCATCCTGTTTCTGTTCCTTTGCTGACCCTCTGTACTACGCTGCTTGCTACCTGCTGAACCTGGCCTGTGACCCCGACCATTCTCCGCTTGCTCCCCCTGTACCTACCTGCCCAATTGATATTGACCCGGCCTGCCTGACGACGCTTGCTTGTATGTACTGTTATCTGTGGGTGGTTGGTTTGGTTTGTTTGCACTGTATTATGTTTAGTATTGCACTGCGTTTATGTTTGTATTGTTAGTGTTAATAAATTATATTGTTTATCCCATATCTGAAGTCTGCGTTTCCCTGCGTCAGTCACACATCTCTGGTCATACCTGGGAGCCCTGACAACTCCATCCCCCACAGCTAATTACCTCTTGTACCACTATCCCCTCCCTCCTAGATTGTAAGCTCCAAGGAGTATTGCCCTCTAATCTCTCTTGTATTGAACTGTATTGTTGCTGTATTGTCTCCCTCTATAATGTAAAGCGCTGAGCAAACTGTTGGCGCTATATAAATCCTGTATAATAATAATAATGTCCGAAAAACAAAAATTAACATCTGCAATTTGATTTGTAACAAAATGATCTACACATGTCTATAAGCTGTGTCTTCCATATTTTTTGTTCTTTATTTATATAGAGAGATGTCGATTAGCCACTTGGAGGAACTACAAAAGCTGAGCTCATGTGATCTTTCATCGCTTTCATGTTGTGCAGGTAAATCTCCCCTCTCAAAGGTTGCCTATCCCTGCTATTATTATATTCCAAGAATATACACTGTGTGCACAATTATTAGGCAAGTGAGTATTTTGACCAAATCATCTTTTTTATGCATATTGTCCAACTACAAGATGTATAACCTTGAATGTTTATTGGAATTATGCATATCAGGTGTATTTGTGTAAGGAGGGAGGGTGTGGCCTAAGGAGATCAATGCCCTATATCAAGGTGTGCATAATTATTAGGCAGCATTTTTTTTACTCAGACAAAATGGGCCAAACAAGAGATATAACTAACTCTGAAAAGTCAAAAATTTTAAAAAGTCTTTCAGAGAGATGCAGCACTCTTGAAATTGTCAAGATATTAGGCTGTGAACACAGAACCATCAAACGTTTTGTTGCAAATAGTCAACAGGGTCGCAAGAAACATGTTGAGAAAAAAAAGCTAATTAATTGCCAAAGAATTGAGAAGAATCAAACGTGAAGCTACCAGGAAGCTATTATCCTCCAGTGCTGTCATATTCCAGAACTGCAACCTGCCTGGAGTTCCTAGAAGTACTGAAGAGGTGTTCAGTGCTCAGAGACATGGCCAAGGTAAGGAAGGCTAAAACTCAAACATCACTAAACAAGACTCTTAATTTGAAACGTCAAGACTGGGCCAAGAAATATCTGAAAACAGACTTTTCAAAGGTGTTATGGACTGATGAGATGAGAGTGACTCTTGATGGCCCACATGAATGGCCCTGTGGCTGGATCAATAATGGGCACAGAGCTCCACTTTGACTCAGATGCCAGCAAGGTGGAGGTGGGGTACTGCTATGGGCTGGTATTATTAACGATGAGCTAGTTGGACCTTTTTGGGTTGAAGATGGACTCAAAATCAACTCCCACACCTACTGCTAGTTTTTAGAAGACACTTTCTTCAACCAGTGGTACAGAAAAAAGTCTGCATCTTTCAAGAAGACCATGATATTTATGCAGGACAATGCTCCATCACATGTATCAAAGTACTCCACTGCGTGGATAACCAGAAAAGGCCTTAAAACTGAAAAAATAATGACATGGCCTCCTTCCTCACCTGACCTAAACTCTAATGAGAACTTGTGAGCCCTTACTGAATGGGAGATTTACAGTGAAGCAAAACAGTACACCTCTCTGAATAGTATCTTAGAGGCTGTGGTTGCTGCTGCACAAAAAGCTTATTGTCAACAGATCAAGAAACTGAGACTCCATGAATGGAAGGTTTATGACTGTTATTGAAAAGCAGGGTGGCTATATTTTTCCATGACTTTTTTTTTTGTCAGAAATGTTTATTTGAATATTTTGAGTTGTTTATTATTTTTACTTTAACATATGAAAATAGACAAGTGAGATTATTATTATTATTATTATTATTATTATACAAGATTTATATAGCACCAACATGAGATGGGAAAATGTTCGTCTTTCAATTAGTTGCATAATAATTCTGCACACTAATAGTTGCCCAATAATTGTGCACACATACATATTCTCCTAAGAAAGCCAAAACCTCACTTCTATTTTCTTAAATATTAAGGTTTGAGGTCTGTTAACATTTTGGATTTACCGAGAGCACTGTAGTTGTTCAATAATGAAATTGATCCTAAAAAATACAACTTGCCTAATAATTGTGCACACAGTATGTGTTTAGAATAAATTTTATTATCTTATTGATAAGTCCACTTAGAATCTTACAAAATTATGTAACCACGCAACTTTTTTTTAGCACAAAACCTTCTGAAATTCCATGATGCTTGTCCTCAATTCTGTATGCCAATACAACGGCTCCCGGACATCACCATAACAATACCCAAGGATAACTCTACCTTATGTCTTACATCTAAAGGACTTCATCAGAGGTGCTGCAAAAGTTTGATATTGTTCAGAGCAAGTTAATAAAGGCTGCTTGAGATTAGTAGATATCAATGACTGGTGGTGGAGTAGGAGCTAAGTGGCTGAATGACAGCTGGGAGTTCTTAACTGACAACACTCTGTCCCCAGAAAAAGGTTTTGGCTTGAGTACTTCTAGAATGACTCAAAAGAGGAACATATCCAACATTTGAAGTAAGCTAGCGGAGGCTGTTTGAGATTGATGAGTATCAACGGCTAGCTAGATTTCAAAACCTACAACACTCTGTCCCAAAAAAGGCTTTGGCTTAAGTGTTACCATGTCCCAACTTTGGAGCAAAGAAGTGGAGGCTGTTTGATATTGGTGATTAGCAATTACTACTGGGGTCCTTGAAGCCGAGTGGCTGAGTGACAGCTGTGAGTTCTAAACCAGCAACACACTGTCCTCCAAAAAAGTTTTGGCTTGAATTCTGCTACAATGACTTAAAGGAAAACCATGCTCAACCTCTAGAGAAAGCTTTTGAAGGATATTTGAGACTGATGAGTATCAATTTCAAATAGCTAAATGGCTGAGTGACAGCTGAGAGTTCTAAACCTACAACACTCTCTCCAAAAAAAAAAGTTTTGGCATGAATGTGACTAGAATAACTCCAAGAAAGAACATGTCCCTCCTTCAGGGCAAACTAATGAAGGCTGTTTGAAATTGGTGGGTACCATTTTAATATTACATTTTCAGATGAGGACTGGGACTACATGGTGGATAAAATATGTAGGGGCTCTAGATCTCTCTCGGCCCATGAGACGGCCCTTACGTTATTAACCCATTGGTATTATACCCCCTCTAGATTACATTTCATGTTTCCAGGAATGTCTCACCTCTGTTTTAGGGGTTGTGGCCTTGCTGGTACCCTTGTGCATATGTTTTGGGCTTGTCCTGGTCTTTCCTTGATCTGGCATGGGATTTCAGAGGTGGCCTCTGCTTTGGCGGGTTCTCCGGTGGATTTGTCACTGCAAATTTGCTTATTGGGTGCATCCATTTCCGGGGTTCCAGCAAACCTAATGAGACTAATTCACACTATTTGTGTTTCCACCATATGGGCCATTGCCCTTCATTGGAAGTCACCTGTAGTCCCTTTGGCCTCTGTTTTGCGGAGAGTCGATATGGTCATGCTCATGGAACGTATTCAGTATACATTATTGGATGGGATGCATTTATTCAACAGAAAATGGGATGGATGGAAAACATATCAACACTTAATGTTAGATTGAATGTCTGTCATATGCTGATTTGTATTGATTCCATGTTAGTTATGCGATTATTCTGCCTATATTGCTGCCTACCTCTTTCATGTACTTGATCTTTATTTTTTTATATTACTTTTTCTTATTGTGAATTCTACCTCTTGATAATGTGAGGTTTTGGTAGTCTCCCTCTCAATAAAAATGTTTGTAAACAAAAAAAAAAGGTGGGTACCAATAACTAATGGAGTGGTAAAAGCTAAGTGGCTGAGTGACAGCTGGTAGTTCTAAACTAACAACACTCTGTCCCCCAAAAAAGGTTTTGGCTTGAGTTCTGCTCGATGACTCAAAGGAGGAAAATGTCCAACCTCTGTAGAAAGCTAGTGGATAAAGCTAGTGGAGACTATTTGGAATTGTTGAATATCAACAACAAGTGAAGCATTAGAAGCTGAATGACAGCTTAAAGTTCTAATCTACAACACTTTCCCACAAATAAGGTTTTGGCTTGAGTGCTGCTAGAAAGACTCCAAGGAGAGACATGTCCCACCTTTGGAGCAAACTAGTGGAGGCTGTGTGAGATTGGTGGGTATCAATGACTAGTGGGGTGGTGAAAGCTAAGTGGCTGAGTGAGTTCTAAACTGATAACACTCTGTCCCCCTAAAAAAGGTTTAGGCTTGAGTTCTGCTAGAATGACTCAAAGGATGAAAATGTCCAACCTCTGTAGAAAGCTAGTGGAGGCTATTTGGAATTGATGAGTATTAATAACTAGTGAAGCATCAGAAACTGAATGACAGCTTAAAGTTCTAAACCTACAACACTTTCCCAAAAAAAGGTTTTGAGTGCTGCTAAAAAGACTCCAAGGAGGGACATGTCCCACCTTTGGAGCAAACTAGTGGAGGCTGTGTGAGATTGGTGGGTATCAATGACTAGTGGGGTGGTGAAAGCTAAGTGGCTGAGTGACAGTTGGGAGTTCTAAACCTTCAACTCTCCCATATTAAAGGTTTTGGCTTGAGTGCTGCTAGAAGGACTCCAAGGAGGGACATGTCCCACCTTTGGAGCAAACTAGTGGAAGCTGTGTGAGATTGGTGGCTATCAATGACTAGTGGGGTGGTGAAAGATAAGTGGCTGAGTGGCAATTGGGAGTTCCAAACCTCTCATATTAAAGGCTTAGGCTTCAATGCTCTCATATTAAAGGTTTAGGCTAGAAAGACTCAAACAAGGGAGTGTCCCACTTTTGCAGCAAGCTAGTGGAAGCTGTTTGAAATTGGTGGATATCAAGGATTAGTGACGTGGCGGAAGATAAGTGGCTGAGAAACTTGCTTAAGTTCTGCTAGAATTACTACAATTTTCAAATTAAAATTGTATACCAATAATGAAAACAGTTATATAGAACTGTGGTTGTCAACGTATGAGCTAAAGGGGGCCTCAAATGCAGCCCCCAACATCACTGAAGGGCTGCAATGTTCAGTATATACAATGCTGTCAGAAACTGCAGACCTAAAAGAGGAAATGAGGGGCAGAGAGTGTGGACAGGATGCATTTTTGGCTGCAGATATGCTGCAGAAGACAATATGAAACTGGGAACATGTTACATGAGGCTATCAGAGAAAAGAGATCAATGGTATATAAGAGATCAATGGTATTATCCTAATCAATGTTCTACAGGCTGCTGAGGTCCAAGGGCCACATATATACCAAAGGGCTGCATGCGGGCTGGGCACCAGGCATATAAAACATCACTATACAAACTTGTAAACTTTCCAAAAAAAAAAAAAAGACGTAAAGCCGACCAAAAAAAACTATTTGGTCTCCCTTTAATTAAAGCCCCTTCCTTTTCGCATAAACATTGACAGGTTTGCTTTTATCAATTTCTTTACTTTAATCCTTTGCCTCTCCCGCATTCCATCACTGAATAGCAAAACAGCAAGTGACATTTAATGTAAGACTTTGAAATGTCATTTATTGTAATATAAAACACGAATAAATATAGATTTAAATACTTTTTAAAGTGTTGGGTGTTTTTGTTGTTAAACTTTAAATGTAATCCTAGGAAGAAATATTTCATTAACGTGTTATTAGACCTTTTAGCTTTAAACCCCAGCATAAACAGCACTTGGTAATTATCTATGAACAGAGAAAAAATTAATAAATGGGCTTTTTTGATAAAGATTAAAAACTGGTTATGTTGTTTGCCATCCAATGTCATCAGCCTTGAAGCTGAGCTCCTGGCAAACAGCTAAATACAGGATTGACAAGGATTTGTATTTCTGCTCATACAATCCTAACATTTACACACAGCAGCCCAGCATGGCAAAGGAAAAGGCCTGATCTTTGCTGCATTTTCACTTTCACTTAGGGTCCTTTCACACGGGCATTCCGTTTTTTTTTCTTCAGTTCAGTCTTGTTTTTGCAAAGAAAAAACAGAAGAGTTAACATCTGTTTTTTTCATCTGCTTACATCTGTTTTTTCATCTGTTTTTCATCCGTTTACATCAGTTTTTCATCCGTTTACATTGATTTACATCCGTTTAGATCCATTTAGATCCATTTACATCAATTTTTCATCCATTTAGATCTATTTACATCCATTTGTCATCCATTTACATATGTTTTTATCCATTTACATCCATTTGTGGTCTGTTTACATCAGTTTTTAACCCATTTACATTGCTCTACATCGGTTTTTCATCCATTTACATTGGTTTACATCCGTTTTTCATCCGTTTAGATCCATTTACATCCATTTTTCATTTGTTTACATCCATTTTCATTAATTTACATCCATTTGTGGTCCATTTACATCAGTTTTTAACCCATTTACATTGATTTACATCGGTTTTTCATCCATTTACATTGGTTTACATCCGTTTTTCATTGTTTAGATCCATTTACATCCGTTTTTCATTTGTTTACATCCATTTTTATTCATTTACATCCATTTTTGGTCCGTTTACATCAGTTTTTAATCCATTTACATTGATTTACATTGGTTTTTTCATCCGTTTATATTGGTTTACATCCATTTTTCATCCACTTAGATCCATTTACATCCGTTTTTTCATTTGTTTACATCCATTTTCATTCAATTACATCTGTTTTTGGTCAGGTTACATCCATTGACATCTGTTTTTTGTCTGTTCCGGTTTTTGTTTTTTTAACGGTGAAATTAATATAGGGTTTTCTTCAATTCAAAAAAACGGACGTTGAGGATGCGGACATTAACGGATGTAAAAAGATGTTCATCCGTTTACATCCGCAAGTCCATAGAAATACATGGGGTCCGTTTTTCCTCTGTAAACGGACAGATGAAAAACAGACATATGGAAGGCCCGTGTGAATGGGGCTTTACTGGTCTTCCTCCTTACCCCCCCCACTCTGACCGGACAGTGAAAGGAAAAGCATCACACAGAAAAGCACTGTGTAATTCTCTCTCCTCCTATCAGCATACTCCTTGCATTGAAGCACACCTGACGCGCAACTTGTGCTACTTCCCCTCTCTTCTCTGAGATCTGCTGTAAAGGGACTGTTAGACCCCATGTACACGGGACACTTCTGAACGATGGAAACTGACTGCTGGAAAACATAGGTTAAAAACGTCTGTTTAGCGCGTTTATAAGTATTTGCGTTTAGAAGAGTTTTTTAAAGATAACCTCAGGAGACCTTCCAAAATGCCCAGAATGCACTGAAAATCAGTAAAAATTAACTATTTCAGACATTTTGAGAGAAATAGAGAGAGCAGAAGCAGAGAGAGCAGTATGTGTTGAGATTAGCTGTCTTTTTTTTGTGGTGTTTGGATGTGTTCCGGCTTATTTCTGTGCAGAAATTATTGCAGCGGTGTCTAACATATTTTCTTTCATGCGAAACCTCAAAATATGGTGTACCAGATCCATTTGAGTACCGGGAAAACGCTTTGCATGCATTTTTCAGGATGAAAAAAGGCTCTGGACAGCATCTGGAAATGGAAGAGTTAAAAAATGTTCCAAACGCTTATAAATGTGGTTAGCCGCGTTTACACTCATTTGGCATTTGAAACACTTATAAAATCTACTCCTGAACGCAAGTTTGGTGCATTAAAAAAAAAACGACTGTAAACTCAACTGCCTGTAAACGACTGTAAACAACGATGTGTACATGGACACATAGGAAAACATTGGGGAGAGTTCAGGGGCTGCTGAAAAAAATGCAGAAAAGCTCCTAAACGTGAGTTTATCAGCTGCAGTGTACATGGAGCCTAAGAAGGTGAAGCCAGGCCCAATTCAGATATACACTGCCTGCTGCTATCTTTAAAGGAAAAGCTCACCTTTTGGAAGCATGTTACATGTTCCATCTGTTTTTAGGGTGGGACATGTAACATGGGAGTCAATTCACTAAAGGTTACTGCATGCAATGTGACTCTTTGCCTAAATTATTGTATGTGGTAAAAAATGTCCAATTCACGAAAAAATGCTGTATTTAACGCAGAATGAAATATGTGATGGTAAATACCGCAAAAAAACATGCGTTAAACCCAATTCACAAACAAAACAGAAAGTAAAAAAAGCTGCGATGTTTATCACCAGGGTTTTGCTGGTGGCATCACATGCGGTATTTTTTCAAATGCAGCATGCCCCCCACCCCCAAATCCATACCATGCCCCCTGGGTCTGGTATGGATTTTAAGGGGAACCCCATCCCAAAAATGCCAATTATTTTTTAAAATTATGGCGTGGGGTTCCCCCAATATCAATACCAGATCTAAGGTATGTTTTTTTTTTTTTTTTTTTTTTTAATTCTGGCATGGGGTTTTCCTTAACCACTTGCCTCGCAAAGGATTTGCCCCCTACCTGACCAGGCCATTTTTTTGCGATACGGCACTGTGTTTTTTTAACAGACAATTGCGCGATCATGTGATGCTGCACCCAAATTAAATTTACGTAATTTCTTTCCCACAAACAGAGATTTCTTTCGGTTGTGTCTGATCGTCTGTGCGTTTTTTTGCGCCGTAAACAAAATAATACCAACAATTTTGAAAAAAATATATTTTACTTTTTGCTATTAAATATATCCAGTAAAAAAAAACAAAAACAATTTCATCATAAATTTAGGCCAAAATGTATTCCGCTACATGTTTTTGTTAAAAAAAATACCAATAAGTGTATATTACTTGTTTTTACGTGAAAGTTATAGCGTCTATAAATGGCAGTATATACAGTTAGGTCCATATATATTTGGACACAGGCACAATCTTTGATTTTTTCAGGTATTTACCAAAACATATTCAAGCTATAGTTATATAATGGATATGGGCTGAAAGTGCACACTCTCAGGTTTAATTGAGGGTATGTACATCCAAATTGGAGGAAGGGTTTAGGAATTACAGCTCTTAAGAGTAGTCACCCCCCCCCCCCTTTTCAAGGGACCAAAAGTAATTGGACAATTGAATCAAAAGCTTTTTCATGGCCAGGTGTGGGCTACTCTTTCATTATTTCTTCATCAATTAAACAGGTAAAAGGTCTGGAGTTGATTCTAAGTGTGGAATTTGCATTTGGAATCTATTGCTGTGAACCTACATCATGCCTTCAAAGGAGCTGTCCATGCAAGTGAAACAGGCCATTGTAAGGCTTCAAAAATGAAACAAATCCATCAGAGAGATAGCAGCAAAATTAGGAGTGGCCAAATCAACAGTTTGGTACATTCTGAGTAAAGAAGAATGCACTGGTGAGCTCAGCAACATAAGAAGGCATGGATGTCCAAGAAAGACAACAGTGGTGGATGATCGCAGGATACTCTCTATGGTAAAGAAAAACCCATTCACAACATCCAGACAAGTGAAGGACACTCTCCAGGAGGTGGGCGTATCATTGTCAAAGTCTACAATCAAGAGGAGACTTCATGAGAGCAAATACAGAGGGTTCACCACAAGGTGCAAACCATTCATAGGCCCGAAGAATAGAAAAGCCAGATTAGACTTTGCCAAAAAAAAATCTAAAAAAGCCAGACCAGTTCTGGAAAAGCATTCTTTGGACGGATGAAACTAAGATTAATCTGTACCAGAATGACGGGAAGAAAAAAGTGTGCAGAAGGCTTGGAACAGCTCATGATCCAAAGCACACAACGTCATCTGTAAAATATGGTGGAGGCAGTGTGATGACATGGGCATGCATGGCTTCCAGTGGCACTGGGTCATTGGTGTTTATTGATGATGTGACAGAAGACAGAAGCAGCTGGATGAATTCTGCACTGACACTGTACTGATGGCACTGGGCAGAAAGGGGTTAACATCTGGGGCGATCAAAGGGTTAACTGTGTGCTGTATCACATTATGTGCTGTGTGTGTGTGTTTCACTGTAAGCACACTGCTTTGTTTGGTTTTGCTATGCAGAGCCATAAAAAGCAGTGTGCAGGAGCTGACAGGGGAGAGATCTGTTTTGTTTACATTCAGCTTTCAGTGGGAAACTTGCTGACAGCTGATGAGTCTTCTGTTGTTAAGGACATGAAGGCCGGCTTCCTTAGCAATCAGCTACTGTGCGATAAATTACTGCATGAAAATATGCGGTCATTACCGCAGTAACAATATTTTACTGCAAAATTCTTAGTGAATTGCGCGCTTGCAAAAGATATACCGCATGTGTTATGTTACCACATTTTTTCAGTCGTTATTTAATTCTTAGTAAATTGAATGCATGTTCCCAATGAGGCAGCTGCTTCCCGCTGCCCCCCTCCCTGTGACAGCAGAGAGGTTCCCTGTACACAGTGGCTTCCCCAGGTGGGTGGGGGGGTTTGCGCCGCACCAGGTGACACCTATTGCACGGGGTGACACTGGACCCTCTCCATGAGCTCCACGAAAACTAAAGTTTTAAAGCAAGCCAACGATCCTCGCAAGATGGATCGGATCTGCGGATTGAGCATAATGGATCGCAGTCCGATCCATTATGCTCCACAATCTGCAGATCTGATCCATCCTGTGGGGATCGTCGACTTGCAACCTATACGGGGTTAACTGATCTAGGTAGGGCTGTGCAAGATCCAGGACTTGTCTGTAACCAGGCAATGCGGCCGCGATAGCAGGAACCTCCTCCATCTGACATCACCGGACCGGTGTTGAAAGATCAGTTAACCCCGTATAGGTTACAAGCCAACAATCCCCGCAGGATGGATCGGATCTGCGGATTGGGGAGCATAATGGATTGGACTCCGATCCATTATGCTCAATCTACAGATTTGATCCATCGTGCAGGGATCATCAGAGGGGTGACACCAAGTGTTGCCGCACCGGGTGACACCAACACTAGGGACGCCCCTGCCTGTACAAGCTGTCACTTTTTAAAAACAGCGCGGCCATGCAGAGCTCTGCCAACACTCCCGTATCATTCATTCACGGTGTTCTGTGAATGAATGAACCTTAGCAGCTTATTGTTCTCAATGAACTGCCACGCCACTGTAGAGCGCTGTGGTAGTTCATTGAATCTTCCTGTCGGTATATCTGCTTGCCATGTACAACTTGTACGGGCAAGAAGATATACTGACAGGTCTGCAGGAGACCTGCATGGCACCAGCGATCTGCTGATCACTGCTTCAATGCTTTACAAGCTTCTGCAACCAAAAATAATAAATGCACATTATTTTACCTGCAAAATAAATGTGCATTTATTATTTTTGGTCAAAAGGTGTTCCGGTAAAGTTCAATCCTAACTAGTCTTAAAAATGTTCTTTCACCTTTCCTAACACCCGTACCGACTAGCTTCTTCAAAAAAAAGATGCACACTCTTGTCTATTTTCAGCCCAATCTGATCTGGTCACGTGATCTGGCACCCCTGTGTCAGCCGGCTGAAAGGGAGAGGAGGGGGCGCCGACAGCGGCTGAGACATGGGAGCCTATAAGTGGTGTTACCATGCCTGAATTTCCCAGTCGTTTTTCGAGCGCTCTTCCCTCTCCCTTGCAGCCGCCGTTGGCTGATATAGGGGATCATGTGACGGGATTGGAACGGGCTGAAAATAGGTAAGTATATGCATTTTTTTTATACAGGTTATGAAGCAGAGATGTTAGGTGTGGGAAGGGAGCTTTTTTCGAGACCAGCTAGGTTTATGCTGGAGTTTTACTTTAACCCCTTGATGCCGATGTCACACACATATGCGGCCTCAGAGAACTGGGCTTTTTTCTGTGGGGCCGCATATTTGCGTACCTGTCTTTGTGCTGGGAGCGCGCCACAATACACACTCCCAGCACAAAGACCGCGGTGTCACTGAGAGCCCCAGGTCCCGTTCTAACGATCAGGACCCGGGACTCCCGATTCCAGGTCACGTGATCGTTGTGATAGCCTCTGATTGGCTATCACAGTGATCAGTCACTGTGCAGCCTGGCCCCCTTGTTTTTTTTTTTCTCTCTATGAATGGAGAAGAGAGATACATTGTATCTCTCTAATTCCTGGCATAGAGAGAAAAGAAAGGAAAGAAAGAAAGAAAGAAAGAAAGAAAGAAAGAAAGAAAGAAAGAAAGAAAGAAAGAAAGAAAGAAAGAAACTAGATGAAGGTTTGATCTAGTTCAGTGCCAGGGTTAGTGTTTGGGTCAAGGTCAAATGTCAGGGTCAAAGATCAGGATTTTAAAAAAATTGGTATCAGTGTCAGTTAGTGTCAATGTCAGTGGCAGTGTGTTTTAGGTAAAAAAAAGACAAAAAACTAAATGTGCACTATTGTTTCTGGGCTGTACTACGGGTACAAACAACAAATAACATACACATATATGGTATCGCTGCGATCGTCAAGAGTTGGAGAATTTATTTAGGGTTGTTCTTTGGTGGTAGGTTTAAGTAGTAACAAGAAACACACAGCTAAATAAAAAAATGATTTTTTTTTTACTATTTTGGGCCAGTTTTCCTTTGATAATAAAAAAAAATCAGGAGATGTCCATTACCATTTACCACCAAATGAAAGCCCAATTTGTCCTGAAAAAAAATTCACCTGGATGTACAAAGTAGTTGTGATGTGGTGATATGTACGATTTTACTAACACAGGTCAACGTTGCAAAATTGTGCTTAGGCATTTGGATTTCTTTTACCCTTAGGCGTGAGGGGGTTAAGGATGACCTTCTAATCACCACTGTAAGGAAAGCGTCCTTCCAACTGACCACCAATAGTTTTAGCAGGGGTTCCTCAAATCAGTTGGTTTTAGCAGGGATTCCCGGGAACTGAAAAGTATTTTAGGGGTTCCTCTGGGGTAAAAAGGTTGAGAAAAGCTCATATAACCCTTCTCTAGTTTATGTTGATGGAAAAATAGTTGGTGTGACACACCAACAGGGGCTTCTGGAGCAGACTCCAAGCTCGCCTCTTGCCTACTTACCATGGGCCCTGGCATCTGAGGGGCGCTATTCTTTGGGGGATGTGTGCCTTGGGGGACCTATGGAATAGTTTTACTTCAGATTCAAGTCCATGTCTCCTCTGAGAACTGGAGGACCAGGACACAGATTTGGTGTCTCTGTGCCCAAACCAGCATTAACTGCTTTAACCCCACTCCTAGACTCAAAGACTCAGAGCAGATGTTATTATAATAATCTCAAAGCAACCTGATGCTGAGGTCTCTTGCTGGAATATGTTTATTAAGGTGTTATTTGTTTACTGTGTCTTTATCCCATTGTTAATTGAGTTAATTGAGTCACCAATTGTTTCTGTCTGTTGGCTAGTCCTCCTGGAGGTTCCTATATGATGGGACTAGTCTTGTGTCAACTTGACCTCATTACCTAATCAGTGTGGGATGTTTATCCCACTGTGTAATGTTTGTTTTATTGTTCATGTGGGGACTGTCCCTATTTCTGAAGTGAATAAAAACCTGTATTTCTGTTCAATAAAGGGTTCCATTTGCACCTAAGCTAGTGTTTTCTAGTCTTTAGGTGTAATGCCCAGCTATAATCCCTTGGTCCTGTGTTCCTGCAGTGAGGAAGCAGTTCTCTGACGTAGGTACTCAAGCGGGATGCCAGACGTCAGACAGTCCGTCACAGTTGAGCAACCAACATTTTCAGGTCAGCACCGATAGTCTAGACATTTCTTCCTTCCTTTACTTTATTACTTTCTTGCAAACTTTAGTTACTTTTCACTTTTTTACTTTTTTTGTGCAGTAAGCATTCAGCAGGGCTAGACAGTTTGCCACTTTCCGTGCTGTTCTCCATATACACTTGGTTGTCCTGCTGTGTTTTTCAGAAACCTCCCTGCCGAAAGAAGTGGGATTTCCAAGCACACAAGCGTCTCTTCTCCCCGCATGTAGAATGTATATCGCTATAGGTAATCAGGACTCTGCGATAAGCTCAGCATCTGCTGTTCTCCTTTAGGCAATTATCATAATGAACTACGTACACGGACACCAGCGGGAGAGGAAAAACTTGAAAACTTCCAGCATTCATTTTTAAGAGAGAGAGACACGCTTCTCTAATTGAATTTAGAAGATCTAAATTGAGATAGCCCAGTGAGATTTTGTGATTTCTTTTTAATATCCTTTTTAAAGCACACTGGTTAAAATATGGAGTTATTACTTTTTAATTAAAGTGCAATTCAAGTTTAGAAAAAAAAAAATAAGAAAGTTCTATCAATCATTTATGTAGGCTATGTGTAAAATATTTTCCTATTGTATGGAGTGAGTCCTTGACTTAGGACATACTTATTTAAATCTACATGAGTCTGGGTATACTTGTACATTTCAGAGGTCTGCATGCTTGGATAACTAAGCTTTTAATTTATCCACTTCCCGTCCAGCCACTGTATATCAACGGCCGGGCTGTGGCAGTGCAGGGGCGGGTTGCCATTCATAAATGGCACCCGCCATTTTGGATTGTGAGGGCTCCCTGGGAGAGCGCGGTACCGTGATTCGGTGCCCGCTGTGTCCTCCAGACACAGATGGCTGTACGGGACCTCTGTGTGAGGTCCCAATCATGTGATCACTTCTGACATCATTGCTTACTACTAGTGAAATCTGTGAATGATCACAGAGATCACATGATACAAGGCTATTCACAACAGCCTTGTACCATGTGACAAGCTGTGACCAATCACAGCTCACACAGTATTTCTCAATGGATGCAAGAATGCAGCCAGAGAGAAAGAGAAATGGTTGCTTTTACAGCCTTTATGGGTATAAAAGCAATCAGTGTAAAAAAGAAAATCTTCATCACCTCCCCACAAGTAGTACAGTGTCACTATGGTGCCACTGTACTGCTAGGGTGACAGTATGTTAAAAACCCCCCCAAAAAAACCATAAATAATAATACAAATAAATAAAATAAAAATAATATAATTCTTGGTTATAAACTAATTTGGGTTATGTTTTTTTACTAAAAAGATAACTGAATAAAATGTGGCCAAGATTTATGAAGAAAGATTATTTATTTGCAAAATTATATAAGAAAAACACTTTTTTTTCAAAATGTTTGGACTTTTTCTTTATATAGCAAAAACAATAAAAATCCCAGTGGTGAATAAATACCACCAAAATAAAGTTTTATCTGTCTCAAAAAAATGCTAAAACATTCATATGGGTTGCATGACTGCGCAATTGTCATTTAAAGTGTGATAGCACTGAAAGCTGAAAATTGGCCTGGACAGGAAGGGGGTAAAAGTGTCCGGACTTGAAGTGGTTAAAGTGGTTGTAAACCTCAGAAATGAAATATGATCAAAGCATGTCCCTCTATAGCGAGGGTCAGCAACCAGTAGACCGTGATCTACCAGTAGATCTTGGCCAAGTGACTGGTAGATCACAGTCAGGGTTTGCTGACCCTCCATCCCAGAGCATCAGAGTGCAATGCAGAGGGACTACTTGTAAAGTTGGAGCTGTAGTAGGGAGCAAGAGCCGCATAAGCCGATGTCTCCTCTGTAGCGCCCGCTCCTACTCCCTGTCATGGTTGGTGGGTGTAGCACCTGCCAAGCATGACCCATTCAAGTCAATGAGGCCGCTTTGCAAGTGCCCTGCAACCTTGTGCAGTACAGCAAACAAGGGGTTAAACAGGAAGTGGTGTGTTGCTTTCTCACCAACTGTTTTTACCCATTGGACCCCGCAGAAGCATGCAGTTGCAAGGTGCTTGCAGAGTGGCCCCATTTACTTGAATAGGTTGTGATTGGCAGGTGGTAGTACCCACCAATAGCAACAGGGGGTTTATTCCTTCTGTGACATGTGAGTACCTTTGGCTGCTGCCTCAGCAACTAAAGAGGGTAGGGATTGGGGGGGGGGGTGATAAAACTGTGACTCAACCCCAGTGTTTTACCACCACCCAACTTTACATGTGAACAAGCCCTCAAGGGATGGTTCACAAGAGCAGCAAACACAAAGCGACCCCAAGTGTGTTTGACAGGTGGTGAGGATATGTTGCCTCCTCACCACCCATATTTAAACCCATGATTGCCGCACAATACACAGGATTGTGACATGGTAGTATAGCAATTAGAGGTTAAATCAGATGTGAGGAGGTAAAACTGTGGCGGTGTCAGGGATTCTGATGCCGTGCAGCAGTGCGACGGATCCCCTCGAGTCGCGACGGTGCATGTGCGCAGGTGCGGGAGCGTGCGGCCGCCCATGCGCAGTACCGCAGAAAAATCATGCATGCGCAGTAAGTGCACACGCCACGTCAGGCGGGCTATTTAAACCTGCTTAGTAGTAAAATCAATGCCTTCTGGTCTACTACGTTCCTGCATATATTCCTGATCCTGACACCTGTATTCTGCATTACCCGACTAAGAAAGAACTCCGCCTGCACTGACCCCGGCTATACCTGACCATTCTCTTGTCTGCTCCTTTTGTACTTATCTGCCCGCTTGGTACTGACCCGGCTTGCCTGACCCTTCTATATTATCCTGCCTGCACCTGCACCTGACCTGCATCTTGTTGGCTACCATACTCACCTACCGCTGCACCCACGGCTCTGCATCTGGCCCGCATCCGGATCACCGCCATACCTGTCAGCCACTGCATCCATGCACCGGTGCTCGGTCCCAAGACCCGCATCCTGACTGCCGCCTCACCTGCTCGCTGCTGCACCTATGGTCCTGCACCCGCACCTGGCTTGTGTCCAGATCTCCTGGGTCCCCAGCTACCTGCCGACCGCTTCAAGATCTACATGGCTCTGCGCCCCTGTTCCCACTTCCAGGGGCTCCAAGCGGGAGTTGTAAGAGGACTCCCTCTCTCCACTTCAGGCTCCCCAACCAGGTATGTGACAGATGGTGATCTTTGACCATGTTGTTCAGGTAGATCTCTACCTTTTTAAGATTGCCAACCCCTGCTCTATAGTGTGTACTTTTTAGAACCAATATAGTGCAGCTCTAAAAAAAAATAAATAAGAGTAAGGTGTTGTGTGTTTACTGTGTCTTTCTCCCATTATTGATTGAGTTAATTGAGTCAACTATTGTTTCTGTCTGTTGGCTAGTCCTCCTGGAGGTTCCTACATGATGGGACTAATCTAGTGTCAACTTGACCTCGTTACCTAATCAGTGTGGGGTGTTTATCCCAATGTGTAATGTTTGTTTTATTGTTCATGTGATGACTGCCCCTATTTCTGAAGTGTATAAAAACGTGTATTTCTGTTCAATAAAGGGTTCCATTTGCACCTAAGCTAGTGTTTTCTAGTCCTTAGGTGTAATGCCCAGCTATAATCCCTAAATAAATAAAAGTAAGTTTGGCCTCTGAACAAATCATTTGCAGGTGATATAGAGATCAATATACATTAGGTATACCAACAAATGATATAAATAGATCACATATCACAGTGCATATATATCACAAACAATGTGCGCACAATGTAAGCATAGAAATTACATAAATGAAATAATAAATCAATAAATAATCCAATTTTCCTAAACA
Organism: Staurois parvus; assembly: GCF_062004578.1. Lineage (NCBI taxonomy): Eukaryota > Metazoa > Chordata > Amphibia > Anura > Ranidae > Staurois > Staurois parvus. The sequence continues at coordinate 6,651,022 of NW_028317969.1, forward strand.
AAAAAGAAGAAATAATACCAAATAATTAAAACAATAGTGTAATATTTCTATAAGAGAACAACTATGGAAAATTCCCAGTGAGTAGAAGGAATCAATGAAGAGGCGAATGATCATCCAAAGGGCAGCAGGTACAGATTATAGAAAACCTACGATCTCAGGCAGTAAACTTCACACACCACCCACCTGAGCAGGGTAAAGGCTTACCAGACCGGAATGACCCCTGATAAAGAGTGGTCAGACTGCACTTGTTTAATTAACTCCGATATAACACAACGCCGGTGATTATCCGGACCTGTAGGTGAAACTGTATCTTCACAGGCTTTCACTCCCGTAATGAACCATGATCGTATACAGTCAGGAACATGGGCAGACTGACAACTCATGGGGCCCCCGGGCAATAGGGGATCATGGGGCCCCTGTGTCCTTGCCAAAACTCAAAAAAGCCTATGAAAAAGGTACCAGGGGCATCTCATGGGGCCCCCTACTGACCCCAGGCCCTCGGGCAGTGCCCGAGTCTCCAAATGGTCAGTCCGCCCCTGGTCAGGAACGATATACAGACACCATGCCAGAGGATAAGTAAGAAAAAGGGGTTTTCATAGTGAAGATCAGTTAAAACAAGGGTATGCATTCGAAGTATTGCACTTACAAATGGAGAACAACACAAAAGCACTTCAATGCAAGTTACAAACTTCCAAATGATAGCCATGGTGTATTATGCATAGCGTGTATTCCGGCTCCTGCTGACGTGTTTCGTCATAAGCGGCATCATCAGGCCTTTTCTGTTGCCTTGTTCTTCTGCTATAAACATGAGTCACTACTGGAGAGTTTTTCTGACACCAAGAGAAAAGTAGTGACAGGAGAGGGAGCTCCAGAAAATGAACAGCCTCGGCTCTGTTCCTATGTGCTTTGTGGAGTGTGGGGGGGGGGGTGTCTCTTCCCTCCAATCAGATCACAGAGCTACCCTCACTGATGTAGCTTCAGCTCCCCGCCCCCTGATTTTCAGGGCTGAGATATCATGTGAAAATTCTGCACTTGGATGAAGGGAACAAATGGCTGTAGATAAGCAGGTACAATATATGTAGGAGGATTGGTTTAATCTCGGTGTATCACCTGAGGACAGTCACTTCACTGAGTATATGGAAGGGTTTACAACCACTTTAACCACTTGCCTACTGAGCACTTTTACCCCCTTCCTGCCCAGGCCAACTTTCAGCTTTCAGTGCTATCGCACTTTGAATGACAATTGCGCGGTCATGCAACATTGTACCCAAAGTTTTTATAATTTTTTATTAGACATATAGAGCGTTCTTTTGGTGGTATTTAAGCACCACTGGGGTTTTTCTTTTTTGCTAAACAAACTAAAAAAAGTCTGAAAATTTTGGAATAAAAAGTTTTTTCTTAGTTTCTGTTATAAAATGTTGTAAATTTTATAATTTTTTTTTGTAATTTTTCTCCTTCACTGGGGCTAATGAGGCTGCAGTGATGGGCGGCACTGATAAGCTGCACTAATGGGCACTGATAGGCGGCACTGATGAGGAGGCACTGATAGGCTGCACTGATGAGCAATGACAGGCATCACTGGTGGGCATTGACAGGCATCACATATGGGCACTGAAAGGAAGCACTCATATATGGCACTGGTAGGTGGCACTGATAGGTGGTACTGACTGGAACGGATAGCCGGCACTGATTGGAACTGTTAGGTGGCACTGATAGGCGGCACTGACTGTCACTGATAGGCGGCAATGACTGGCACTGATAGGCGGCACTGACAGGCGGCACTGATAGGTGACACTAACTGACACTGATAGGCAGCACTGATTGGCACTGATAGATGGCACTGAAAGGCAGTTCTGATGGGCACTGATATGTGGCATTGATGTTCACTGATATGTGGCATTGATGTGAACTGATGGGCACTGATATGTAGCATTGATGGGCACTGACAGGTGGCAATTATGGGCACTGTTAGGTGGCACTGATAGGGCTTCATTGATCATCAGGGCGCTGATGATCAGTGCCCTGATGATCAGTGCAGATGTCCCCTCTGAGGAATGCCACTTACTGGCTCTCCTCTTGCCATGCAGCCAGAGTGGGAGGACGTCATATGATGTCCTCCCAGAACAAGAGAGCCACCACCTTCCCGTCATCTCCTTACATGGTGGAGGCGGTTAAAGAAAAATTCCAGGCATGGATATTTTCACATAGTTTCATTGGTCCAGGTTGGCTCAATGTAATTATGCACTTATTGCACTTGTGGGATCCTTCTAGAAGCCTTCTCTCAATGGTGGCCATGCTGAGCAGCCAACCTCCTGTGTTAACAATGCAGCAAGGCAGCCGCTTGACACTGGACCTGAAAGCTAGTGGAGATCACTGGAATAATGGTGTCTACTACTGTGATTTCCAGCTTCTGGACGGATCCCGCAGGTTGGACCAGTGTAACAATATGCATACCTGGAATTCTTCTTTAACCATTTCCCATCCTCTGTATGTATATATACATCCTTGGACTGGAAGGGTGATATCTTGGTCATCACTGTGGCTGCAGCAATGATCGAGATATCATTTTTTAGGGCAAGCAATTCTGCACACAGTAAAAGTGATCTGAGGAGCTATACAGTAAAGAGAACCTGTCACAGGAAAATGCTATCACATTGAGGGATTGTAAGCCCCCTATAGGATAGCAATAAAGTTTAAGTGATGTTAAAGGTTAAAGTAAAAAACAAACATGTTATACTTGCATGCTCTGTGCAATGGTTTTGTACAGGGCAGCCCCGATCATCCCAATCCTCCTCTTCTCAGATCCACCCAGTGGCGTTCCTGGCTCCACCACTTCTCCGAGTGCCCGCATAGCAAGCTGCTTGCTATGGGGGCACTTGTGTATGCTCTCTCCCAAGCTCCACTCTGTGTGATGATAAGACACCCAGAACAGGGATTGGCTCCACCCCTGCTCCCTCCTCACTGCCAATAAGGAGGCCGAGACCCAGGAGAGCAGACGCTCTTGTGCACATCGCTGAATTGCGATGGGGCTCAGGTAAGTATTGGGGGGAGCTACATACTGAAGGTTTTTTACCTTTGTGCATAGAATGCATGAAGGTAAAAAACAAAAAGCTCCAACCAGGGGCAGACTGACAACTCATGGGGCCCTCGGGCAATAGGGGATCATGGGGCCCCTGTCTCCTTGCCCAAACTCAAAAAAGCCTATGAAAAAGGTACCAGGGGCATCTCATGGGGCCCCCTACTGACTCAGGGCCCTCGGGCAGTGCCCGAGTTTCCAAATGGTCAGTCCGCCCCTGGCTCCAACCCTTAGAACCACTTTAACTGAAAAAAAGTGTAAAGAAACTATGGTTAAACTCAAGCACCCCCACATACGGACACAGGTAAATATAAACGCGCAATTTGCGGGAGCCTAGGCAGAAAAATGTTCATTGCATGACACGTTACATATTGCCATGCACACCGGGGTGGCAGCAATAATTCTTGGCCCATTATTCATGGTTAACTCTGAAATGATGACCTGTAGGGGCTTTTACAAAGCCGTCTATGGAAAATTTTGGGTGCAGGTGAATGCAGTTTTAAAAAATATGTAAAGACAAGATTTCATATTCCTGATGTGGGCCTGCTGTACCATGTACTTGTATGACAAAGTATCCTGTTCTCTTTATTTTGCTTCCTTTGTGTTTAATCCCTTATGTTCCTGCCAGTCCCTCTGCTTTCCTAATAAAACCTGACCACACTAGGATGTGGTCAGTTCTCTAGCTGTGCTGGGAATTCAGCCTGCTCTCCTCCAATGTTCAGACCTGTGCTGAAACAACCCCCCTGCGCAGCCATTCACTGGGAGGCTCAGTGTCCTGCTGTTTCTCCTCCCCCAGCTGTCATTCAGCTGAGAACAGAAAGAATGTGATCACTTCTAAAAAAAAAGGGGAGAAAAATGTATTTATAATTTTTTTTATATCAATACACATTTTTTTTGCCCTTCATTGCTATTTTAAACACTGTGGGTTGTTTTAAACAACAGGGTTTACAGTCACTTTCAGGCTTGACATGTTTGGCATCTGCTTACTCGGCACAACCTCATCTTTTATATTTTACCAAAATATTCATTAACCCCTTGGTGTCGGTGCCTCCCGGCCCTTTAAGGGGTTTGTGAGGCCGGGAGGCGAGACGGGGTTTAGGGTCATATGACCGCATTGACTGGCTTTCACAGCGGTCACATGATTGGAAAGCTCCTGATTGCAAGTAGCGATTGGGACCTTTCCGTGGGGTGCTGGTAAATGTGCCGGGAGTGAACAGGGCGTGTGCTCTTGGCACCTATTTATATTGGGTATGCAAATACGTGGCCCCTAGGCATCAAGGCCCAGCCGCCAAGAGGCCTCATATTTGTGTACCGTCAGCGCCAAGGAGCTAGGGCCAGTTCACACTATGCCCTGATATGATTTGTGCAGGAACGCACTGTGCAATTCATATGCGTGTCTATGGATGGGTTGAAAACGCGTGGCACCATGCTAAAAATAGTGCATGCAGTAGTTGTTTTTAAATGCACGGCATCCAAATCACATGGTAGTTTGTGCCATGTGGTTTGGTGCATGCCAGTGCGGGCAAATGCAATGCTTTAACTTAACTGACCCCCACACCAGATTGTAAGGGCATTGCCATCGGAATGCGGTGTGGGAAGCCGCATGGGAACGAGGTTCTCCCGCACCGCATTCTGGCGTGAACGAGCACTCTATTGCATTTGCATGCCCTTAAATTAATTTTAGTGTATTTTTAGTTTATTTACTGAAAAATCTGATAAACCTTATGTGAACTACCTCAATTTTAGGGCTCATGTACACGGGGAGTTTGGAAAACTCTTCTGACAGCTGGAAAACGTAGGTTAAAAAACATCCGTTTAGCCACGTTTGCATATGGCAATTATGCGCGTTTGCGTTTAGAAGCGTTTTGAAAAGATAACCTCAGGAGACCTTCCCAAATGCCCAGAATGCACTGAAAAATAGTAAATAATTAACTATTTCAGACATCTTGAGAGAAATAGAGAGAGCAGAAGCAGAGAGAGCAGTATGTGTTGAGATGACCTGTCTTTTCTGGTTGTATTCACTATGGATCCCATCATGAGCATAATGCGGCACGTTCAACCATTTTTTTCTTCACGCAAAACCTGGAACTGACTGCGCTGGTGTACCGGGTTCATTTGAATACATGGAAAATGCTTTGCATGCATTTCTGATGATGAAAAAAGGCTCTGGGCAGCATCTGGATATAGAACAGTTAAAAAACGCTTCTAAACGCAAATTCTTATAAATGCGGTTAACCGCGCTTACAAGCGTTTGGCATTTGAAACGCTGATAAAATCGACTCCTGAACGCAAGTTCGGTGTGTTCAAAAAAATGACTGTAAACGCAACTGCCTGTAAACAACTTTAAACGACATATTGTACATGGACACAAGGAGAACATTAGGGAGAGTTCAGGGGCTGCTGAAAAACCACTTGGTTTACGTGAAAGTTATAGCATTTACAAATGGCGGTATATATACTGCAATTTTTTTTTTTTTTACTAGTAATGGTGGCAATCAGCGACTTATAGCGGGACTACGGTGGGCATTCTGGCATTGGGGGGACCTGACTTGATGTCACTGATATCCCCAGTGACACCAATACAGTGTTCGGTGCTAATAAAAAGCACTGACACTGTACTAATGGCACTGGGCAGGAAGGGGTTAGCATGAGGGACAATCAAAAGGTTAACTGTGTGCTGTGTATGTGCTTCACTGTAAGTACACTGCTTTGTATGGCTCCGTTATGCAGAGCCATACAAAGCAGTGTGCAGGAGCTGATCTGAATGAGATCTGTGTTTATACACAGGTCTCTCCCCCCGTCAGTAATACTCGGAGATCTCCGGGTACTGGCGGGGAATCACCGGCCGGGAATAAATATATAAAAATCCCCCTGCGCTCCACAGAACCTAGTGATCAAAAAGTAAGCTGCTATCACCTAATCTTTATACCTCCAGATATGTGTCAACAAATAATATAAATGATGAAGCGCTCAATTTATATCCTTCAAAATTATAATCAATCTACAAACATATATAGTGCAAAATCCCCCACGTAAATTATACACCCCCTAGTGGTAAATAGTGATATTCAACAGAATGACACTTAGACTGTGCAAAGTGACAAATATTAAACAAAATATAATGCAAAATCAAATCCAAAAATTATTATTAGTGATGCCACACTGTGTAAAATAATAAAAGTGTTCAATACGCTGTGGTAATGATTTCACTCCATGCTGCCATTGTGCTCTTCGTGACTCTTGAAGTGACTCCCCTCATAAATAGCCAAAGTGCCCCCTCACCTTCAATATTCGACCCTTGCGGGTCACAAGGCTTTGTATATATAATATATATCTCTGCCAGGATATTGATACTCCACTGCCTCCACCGACTTAAATCAAGATCCTCCTCCAAGCTATGGGTTCCTCTCAAATACCTTCCCTCACAAACAGGGCGCATATGCAAGAGAAGAGCAGACCTCCATAGTGCAACACTATTTTAATGCACACAAGGTAAAATGACAAAAACGCACTCACATGTACTCAAACAGAGAGAAGCAGTTCCCATGTGCTATGGGTATACTCAGGTGTACCAAGATGGCGTCCGAACCCAGAACCAGAAATACGTTGACGCGTTGTGCCACGATCACATGGCTTCTTCTTGATCCTGAAGTATCAATATCCTGGCAGAGATATATATTATATATACAAAGCCTTGTGACCCGCAAGGGTCGAATATTGAAGGTGAGGGGGCACTTTGGCTATTTATGAGGGGAGTCACTTCAAGAGTCACGAAGAGCACAATGGCAGCATGGAGTGAAATCATTACCACAGCGTATTGAACACTTTTATTATTTTACACAGTGTGGCATCACTAATAATAATTTTTGGATTTGATTTTGCATTATATTTTGTTTAATATTTGTCACTTTGCACAGTCTAAGTGTCATTCTGTTGAATATCACTATTTACCACTAGGGGGTGTATAATTTACGTGGGGGATTTTGCACTATATATGTTTGTAGATTGATTATAATTTTGAAGGATATAAATTGAGCGCTTCATCATTTATATTATTTGTTAATCACCGGCCGGGACTCAGTGATTGACAGTCAAGGCCACGAATGGTGGTGTGGGTAGGGCAAGCGTGCGCCCCCTACTGGAACTGCAGAATCACATATGTATACGTGATTTTGCGCACCAGTGTCGCCCTATAGCAGTATTTCTATTATAGGGGGTGCGGAAGTGGTTAAGCTGAACACAGTGGCTGGAGGAAGTTGTACACATTCTGAGTACATATGTGAAGCATCAAAAAATGGACATCTATACTGTCACATTTGAAAAACAACCCCTCCACAGAACGCCACCCATTCAAGTGAATGGGGCAATGCCACAACAGTCTTGCATGCAGTTGTGCAGGCTAGTAAGGGTTAAAGCAGGCACTGAGAAGTTGACATATTCCCTTCTAGCTACCTATCAGATACCCTCTGAGATGCGCTCCAATGTGGATCGCTTTTCTAAGGGGCAGCAAGGGCCGCTGCAAATGTCAGAGACTCCTATAAGGGCTGGTTTGTAACATAGAAATGCACTATGGACGCGTTTCTGCATGCGCATTCTTCATGCATTTTGTATGTGTTGTACTGCATTTTCCCCCTTTTGTTCTTTGCCTTAAAGCAGGAGTCTCCAAACTATGGCCCTCCAGGTGTAGAGGAACTCCAAGTCCCATGAGGCCTTGCAAGACATCCACAGGCAAGACTCCCAAAGGCAGAGGCATGATGGGCCTTGTAGTACTTCAACAGCTGGAGGGTCACAGTTTGGTGACCCCTGCCTTAAAGGACCTGTGCGTTATAGTGCATTTTTAGAGCATTTGGATACGTTCCGATGCGTTTTATCATGTTCCAGTACAGTTCAGTGCAGAAAAAAATGCAGCATGTTCTACTTTTTTTTCTGGAACTAGAACGCACTGGAACTGACCACACTGGTGTGAACTATGCCATTGGAAACCACATAAACTACTATCCATGCATTTTTGATGCAGAAAAAAAAACAAAACGCACTTGACAGCATGTGATGTGAACCAGCCCTAAAGCTAGATTGAGATGTGTGTCTAAATCCATTGCTCCTCTAAGGAGTGGTCTGTGTTTGGATCGCTGTTCAGAGGCAATTGACAGGCAGTGAGGAGGCAATGTGACGACTCCTCACCATCTGTTTTATACCCATATCTGCCAGCAACTGCACCACAAATGTGTGCATTGCATATGGTTGCATGCAGGGGCGGACTGACCATTTGGAAACTCGGACACTGCCCGAGGGCCCGTGGTCAGTAGGGGGCCCCATGAGATGCCCCTGGTACCTTTTTCATAGGCTTTTTTGAGTTTGGGCAAGGACACAGGGGCCCCATGATCCCCTATTGCCCGGGGGCCCCATGAGTTGTCAGTCCGCCCCTGGTTGCATGGCATTTGTGGCGCTTCCCTGTTCTATTGAATTGGTTGTGTTTAGCAGCCTTGCCACCCTCTGATCACAACATGATGTCAGATTGTTTTTCTCCATGGGAGTAAAATGAAGCATTGCAACCGTGACATATAAACACCCCCTTAACCGTGCTATTCTGCCGCGTTCCCCAACCACCTGTGTAAACCTAGCCTAACATTTTTCAATTGCTATGCCAGTCGAATATAGTGATCTGCATACTTGTCCCTGATCTCTTTAAAAACAATACCAATGACTTTAGAATTCTCCAGTTGCCTCCCCCCTCCCCGCTCGCTGTCCATGGTGCTGAACTGCGGACTGCAGCTAATTTAACAATAGCTCGTGTTCAGGCAGACGCCGTTTTATCACTTTAGCACAAATAATTCTATGCGGTATGAAATGCCTAAAAATAAAGCGAATGAAAGAACTGGAACGGAGAAGTGTGCACATTTAAGTCATTCTAGCAGATGCATCGAGGATAACATTTTCACTGTGGATTTACTATTAATTGGTGACATGTCTGCCATTTGGCCTTAGGCTGTTAATGTCATTTTTGGACAGCTACATTTTTTTTTTTTTTTTTACTTTTGGCTACTCTCTATAATTAAGCCCAGAAACCCAGATAGAACATATTCCAATCTGCAATTAAATCACATTTAGAGTTATTAAACGACGAGCTGTGTAATTTTGACTAGAAACCTATGCTTGTTTTATGTTGTATAAGTCCTGGAAAGGGGCAATTTCGTTTGTTTTGGTTATTAGCTAACTTCATCTAAAAGCTTTCAGACTTTTTAATAATTGAAGTTTTTGATGGATTAATTATTGCTGGGCCTGCAGTGCTAAAGGGAACTTGTTATGGCACATTTAAGTCCAAATCCACCCAAAACTGATATCAGTCACCACAAGATTTCTGATATCTGAGTGACATGGACTTCTTGGCTCGGCCTATCTATCTATCTATCTATCTATCTATCTATCTATCTATCTTCTATTATCTATCATCTATCATCTATCTATCTATCTATCTATCTATCTATCTATCTATCTATTATCTATCTATCTATCTATCTATCTATCTATCTATCTATCTATCTATCATCTATCTATCTATCTATCTATCTATCTATCTATCTATTATCTATCTCTCTATCTATCTCTCTATCTAGCTAGCTAGCTAGCTATCTATCTATGACAGACTGCCTGGTATGCCAACAGGGTGCCTCCACCAAACGGTGCCTCCTGCACTCCAGACCCTTTCAGCAGACCAATAGATAATACCAGCCCTTTACCCCAAGCCTCATTGGTTTTGGTTATTAGCCAACTTCATCTAAAAGCTTTCAGACTTTTTAATAATTTAAGTTTTTGATGGATTAATTATTACTGGGCCTGCAGTGCTAAAGGGAACTTGTTATGGCACATTTAAGTCCAAATCCACCCAAAACTGATATCAGTCACCACAAGATTTCTGATATCTGAGTGACATGGACTTCTTGGCTCGGTCTATCTATCTATCTATCTATCTATCTATCTATCTATCTATCTATCTATCTATCTAGCTATCTATGACAGACTGCCTGGTATGCCAACAGGGTGCCTCCACCAAATGGTGCCTCCTGCACTCCAGACCCTTCCAGCAGACCAATAGATAATACCAGCCCTTTACCCCAAGCCTCATACACAGAAAAGATGTTGAGGTAAAACCAAAGAATGAACTGTTTATTAAAACCCAGGCACATACTTTATACCCGCAAGAGGACATTCCCCTCTTGGGGATATTACCATAGATAAGATATTACATACAAACAGTAAAAACAAGACATTGCAAACTTCAAACTTCAAATATTAATCTAATGAACTACTAGGTACCTAGACAAGTCTTAATCTGGCTAGTAGTCACAGAAAGTCCCCACCTTGCCTCCCTTGTCTATGTGTTGGAAAACATATCCACAATAATTCTTGATTAGCCAGGATGTGCCCACAAGGATGCCCAGAAACAGTTCCACAGCCCCTGATACATAAAGTACATTGCACCACTTGTAAATGTCCCACCCCAGATCTAGCTGGGATCTAGGATACCAAGTGGCACAACTTCGGTGGAAATAATATACAAAGTTAATAATATAAAGTTGGTAGTAGCCAGGGCAAAATGCTTCATTATGCAGCTGTCAAGGACCAGCAGGGGCATGATAAGAAATATGCCCACAAAGAGTTTCATGTTCCTGGCTGGTGAAGGTGCATCTGCTTGATCTGTCCAACACAATCTTTCTGCAGATACACCACTGTTCTGGGGACTTCCAGTAGATACACCTGGCCAATCAAAGGAATTCAGGGCCCAGCTCTCCTCCATGCTCTGATCAGGAGAAGCAGACAAAATCACCGGTTTCCTCTATGGGCTATAATCAGTGGGTAGAAGGTTGGTCCAGAGTCCCCTCCAAAATATCTTCAAGACATCTCTCCATATCCCCAAAAAGGAGTCTCTCAGTCATCTCCAGCACACTTCAGCAGAATAGGCCTCCCCAGCTAGCATAGCTGGGATCTCAATGAGCAATAGAAACATGGCAGACTTGCCCAGAAGGGCAGCAGCCCTCCAGGCTGGGATTTCCTACTCTAGGACAGGAACCCCTCTGTTCCAGATCCCAGGCTATGTATGCAACCTCCCAACCACAATCTAGGCATCATCCCCCAGGGACTGGCTAAGACTGCATAAATATTCTGCTGCTTATTTGACTTTCCTAGCCCACTATCTTTTAGAACCCTCCAGACAGACAGGGGGAGACCATCAAACATGCGGCTTAACTGATTACAGGAGAGCTAAATAATTAACTTTATCTAAACTATCTAGGCTGGTGCTACACCAGGGGTCTCCAAACCTTTCACTTCAAGGACCACATCATACATTTCATGAATATTCACAGGCCTTGCAAAGGAATCACTGTAGTGCTGCCATCCTGTTGAGTTTTGTGCAGTCTCCAGAGAAGAGGAGAAATCTTGGTGTTGTCATTCTCAGCGTAATGCCCATCAGGTTTGACCATGCTTATCTTCTCTACCAGGCATTGTGAATGACAGTATAGTGCTGTCCACATTTCCCTAGGACAGTGGACTCCAAACTATGACCTGTGGGATGTAGCCCTTATCCAGCCATGGGGGCACTATTCATTCCACTGATATGAAGCACTATTAATAATGGGGCACTTTTCCCCCCACTGACACCAACTACAAAGCACTATTATTTCTACTGACAGCAACAATGGGGCACTATTGCTTCCACTGACACCAACAATACGGCAATGTTCCTCCCATTGACACCAAGGATGGGGCACTATCCCTCCCACTGACACCAACGATAGGGCATAATTACACTCAGTAATACCAATGATGGGGCACTATTCCTCCCACTGACATCAAAGATAGGGCTCTATTCCTCCCACTGACATCAATGATGGGGCACTATTCCTCCCACTGACATCAATGATGGGGAACTATTCCTCCCCTTGATACCAATGATGGGGCTCTATTCCTCCCACTGACAACAATGATGGGGCTCTATTCCTCCCACTGACAACAATGATGGGGAACTATTCCTCCCACTGATACCAATGATGGGGCTCTATTCCTCCCACTGACAACAATGATGGGGAACTATTCCTCCCACTGATACCAATGATGGGGCACTATTCCTCCCACTGATACCAATGATGGGGCACTATTCCTTCCACTGATACCAATGATGGGGCACTATTCCTCCTCCTGACCACAGGTGCTATGCAATTGTTTAAATCTCACTGAATCAAATGAGCAATTGTTTGCTCCCAGTGATGCTGCGGCATTTTCTACTCCTTGTGGAAACATTTTGGCCTCTCTAAAGTCTGAAAGACAGTAAACTGTCCCTTTCTTTAGAAAGCTTGGATATTCCTGTCCTAGGAGAAGAGTGTTGGAAATAACAAGCACCCCCATTCCGTCCCTTCTCCCAGCTCTGGCGGCCAGAAGGGCATTGTAACCCCTGTGATGATGTCATGAGGGCTATGAAAAGAAATGCAGGCGTTGAAAGGGGCAAGGGGAGTCAGTTTGTATCCTAAATCAGGACATGCTGCATGGAGTTTGCATGATCTCCCTGTGCTTGTATGGGTTTCCTCCAGTTACTCCAGTTTCCTTCCACACTTCAAAGACATGCCGGTAGGTTAATTAACTCTTGTCTCAATTGGCCTTATGAGATAAGGACCTAAAACTGTAAGCTCCTTAAGAACAGGGACTGATGTGAATGCACAATATGTAAAGCACTGCATATATTGTTGTCACTATATAAATATCCATAATAAGTAAATAAGTACAAAATAACTGTAGAACATCTTTTATGCAGTATGTTTCAGCTACTTCTTGTACATTTTCCATATTAAAAACTAAGTCAAGAATAGTGGGAGCACTCCAAAATGGCCACAGCAGGTGTGCAGACCTTGGAACTCAGCACAGAGATCTGGCCAGTAGAGTCCCCAAGAGGCAGAAGAGACTGTTGAGTGGTTTGACTCTAGCATCTACTAAATGCTAAAATAATACAGTGGCTTGACCCGTTAGTAAGTAAGAAAGCAATCAGCATGAATTTTACTGGTGAGTTTAACCACTTCGCAGGTCTCGGCCTCTATGCTACACCTTGAGTTTCACCTTGTGATAGATACATGGTTCTGTACCACTCTCCATTACACTTTAACAAATATTGCACTTTTCCCAGCCATGTCTGGATATTTAAATCAAATGTTAGGAGCTTAATAATAGCGGTAAGATATAATGGAGACTATTAAAGTCTATTTTACAGTTGCTGAGGCTCCAGTAATAAAAACCCTAAACTTCTTATAAGCAAGGTCAAATCTATCTTCCAATAAAATGGCCAAGCTTGATAAATTACACCAGGATTACACTTGTAAATTATTCATGAATTCATACTGGAAGGTCTATAGCAAATATGCTAAAAGCAACTCTGTCTCCAGATTAAAATGTGAACAAAGTCCTCCCTGTAAATATAAGAGATGACATGTACCTGTCCCGCCACCAGCGCCACTTATCTTCACTCTCTTATAGAGCGGTGGTGGCTGAAGAATCTAGAGAAGGCCAGCAAAGGACCAGGAATCTCCCACAGCTGGAGGTGTATGAGATGCTGAAGATTCTTTGGCCACCATCAATCTTCAAGAAAGTGAAGAACAGTGGGGCAGGACAGGTGAATATTAACTTTTTGCCCCTTTTAAAAATGTTTTTCATCTAGTGACACAGTTGTTTTAAAGCAAGTGGGCTGCCACAAGTGGCCTGTAACATGAAGGAAAGGCCTAGATACCCTAGTAGCGGGGATTCTCACCAACATCAAGGTCTACCCTGTTGTAGGTAGAGCAAGGCCTTGTAACACAATGTACTTCACTCACTTTGTACAGAAAATAATAACCATTAATTCAGCTACTGGCTCTAGGGGATAGCATTACCTTTCCTCAGAACAACCTAACATAGTCCTTAGGGCTCATGTACATTGCAGCTGATAAACTGACGTTCAGGAGTTTTTTTTCAGCAGCCCCTGAACTCTCCCTAATGTTTTCCTTTGTGGCCATATACACATAGTCGTTTACAGTCATTTACAGGCAGCTGCATTTACAGTCGTTTTTTTGATGCAGCAAAATTGCGTTCAGGAGTAGATTTTACTGGTTTCAAATGTTTGTAAACACGTGTAAACGCGTTTATAAGCCTTTGTGTTCAGAAGCGTTTTTTGGCTGGTCCATATCCAAGGCACAATTCACTAAGCGGTATCTTACCGCATCTGAGTATGTGGTAGGATACCACATAGCATTTTAAAAAGAAAAAAAACATTTGAATCCACTAAAAAGGCTGCTAAAATACAGCATGAGTTATTTTATCAAGTCATGCGGTATTTTAGTAGTGAAAAGCAAACATTAATATTTCAGCTGTCAGCGGGGTTCCCACTGACAGCTGAATGTAAAAGAAAGATTTGATGGCAATTAAAAAATAATTGAAAAAACGGCATTTCAGGTCTGGTATGGATTTTGAGAAGAAGCCCCATGCCAAAATGAAAAAAAAAATGGTGTGGTGCTCCCCCCCCCCCCCCAAACTCCATACCAGACTCTTATCCGAGCATGCAGAAAGGGGGGGGCGAGCGAGTAAGAGCGCCCCCCCTTCTAAACCATACTAGGCCACATGCCCTCAACATGGGGTGGTGCTTTGAGGGAAGGGGAGAGGTAGGGAATGTTTTTCACCTTGGGACGTCATCTTAGTGATAGATTGGCTATCCTGAGGATCCAGAGGAGCTTTTTGCTTTGTGGCCCTGCAGGGTCATGAAGTGGAGGTGAGAGGCCATTCTAGCCACACCGTTGGGGATCACATCGAGGTTGTTTTTTCCACAACGTGCATGAATGGGATGATCACCACACTGATTTATGGACTTATTAGTCACTGTGTGCTTCACCTAATGTGCTGTTTTGATCCCTTCTAGGGATCCGTATCTTATCATCCTTTTATTATTGTGTCCTATAGGACTTGGGGGTCACGTTTTTATGATCCACGATTGGATTGGGGTCACTTTTTTGCTCAATCACGTTCATGTGTGTATTCTGTGTATTTGTGTATCATTATTATACATGATTTTTGAGATTTTAAGGTTTTACTAGCGCTGCATCATGTTATTATATACTGTATGTGATTTAGACCTTATGGTATAGGATTGGATGTGAGCTGCTTTTTTGTTATCAACACTAAATCTTAACCATTTACATAGGAGTGCAGGAGGACCTATTTATTTAAATTCTAAAAAAGGACTTAACACCCCATTATAGGCCTGTTATACTACTACTGTTGTTATTAATAATATTATTTTTATTGTATTTGGTATGTTCCACTCTTGCCTCTCCTGTTTGCTGTTAGATAGCTAGGCCTGTAGCAAGACTCTCCCAGCCTGTCTCCATGCTGCTAGAGTTTGTTTTACTCTCCACTGCACCAGCAAAAGCCTTGAGATAATAATGTCCTTTCAACTTCAAGATAAATGCCCTCCATGCCACCCAACTTTTTGAGATAACAAAGAGGGACATCTTTTAGCACAAAGTATGTAGATGAAGAGCACGCAACATACCCCCCCCCCCATCCTTACATGGACAGTGAACTATTAAAGTGGAACTTAACCCAAAAGGGGAAGATTCAGTTTTCGTTACCCTCACCCCCCTCTTCCATATTTGAAATGTCTTTTTGGGGGAGGGGTGGGTACCTAATTTTGACATGTATTTGCTCCCACTTCTGCTCCAACTGATTAGGTGATTGGAGCAGAAGTTCACCCTCTCCCCACAGCCTCACAGATCCCAAGAGACCACAGGGCCATTCACAACTGGCACATGCGCAGTAGGCAGCCAGCTGTGAAGCCACAGTTGGCTGCCCACAGTGAAGATGCCGAAGAGCCAGGTCGGTTGAGGACAGCGCTGGAACCTGAGACAGGTGTGTTTTTTTTTTAAAGTCAACAGCTACAGTATTTCTAATTGCTGACCTTTACATTTTGGTTTACAGAGTGAAGATCCTTTTTAATTTGAAAAAAAGGTTATCAGCTAAACCCCCAAATGCTAAAACTCAGAACTTCACAGAGGAGGTGCGTTTCAAAAAAATGTAATTTTGAAGTTAGAGGAATGGTTTCATGTACTATAATACCTTTGGTAGTTAAATAATACATTTTTTATGGATGTCTGGCCAAAAATGGGGACAATTGAGGGTGAAAAAGGGACAAATGCAGTTGGTTTCCAGACAGGAACAGTCCCTCAAAATGATGATGCTACACATCCTGTTATTTACGTCGGAGACCATGTCTCAGGAGGTATGTGTCTTGGAAAAAGAGACATTTTAAATAGAACGTCCAAGTGTAACCATATGTTGATACAGTCAATTCTGTCCCCCGCCCGCAGACCCCCGCAATCACCGGCCATGGTTGTGGGGAAGAGGCCCTTGTCTCCATCAACATGGGGACCAGGTGCTTTGGAGGACAGCCCCTCTGCCCCAAAGCACACCCCATATTGGCATGTGGCCTGGTATGGTTCAGGATGTGGGGGCCTGCTCCCTTGTCCCCCCCTTTCCTGACCTGCTGTTCTGCAGACAAGGGTCTGGTATGGATTTTGGGGGGATCCCATGCCATTGTCTTTTTTAATTTTGGCGTGGGGGTTCCCCTCAAAATCCATACCAGACCTGAAAGGCTTGGTATGGATGGGGGGGACCTCGTACAATTTTTTTAACATCTTTTAATTGCCGGGCAATTCTTTTTACATTCAGCTGTCAGCGAAGAATCTCGCTGACAGCTGAAACAATAAAGAATGTGTTTAGTAGCTGTATGGTATCTTATCGTATACTCAGATGTGGTAGATACCACTTAGTAAATTGTCCCCTGTATTTGACGTTTGTGGTCGAAATTTCATTATGTTCGAATGTTCGACCGCGAATCTGAACAGGAGGGGTGTTTAGCCCATCACTACTGACTAGTTATAGAGAAGAGGATAAAGGTAGGTGTTTTGTAGTCCTAACACACTTCATGCACCACGGTGATGATGCTGTTCAACCATAGATGGGACAAGAAATGGGTTACTGGCAGGATCACCAGGTGAAAGTTGAGGGAAAAAAGCCTTAAAAAAGGAAAACTAAAGCAGTAACCACATTTAAGGACTGGTATAATGCAATATATTATATTTTTCTTCTTGGTTTCAGATACACTGTAATCTATATCCCAACCTAACCCTTAAATACCGAATTAAAGGACTCATGTTCTAAACATCATATGCATTTGGATGGGGCTTAAGGCGCCCTAGTGGGGACACTGTGGAACTGCACTCGCTAATGCCTAAAAGGGGCCGCTGTCATGTGAAAGTTGGACGAAGCTAGCAGCAGTTTGCACAGTTAAGTGTTTGTAATCTGTGGCCATACTTCTTATACTGTTAACACTAAGGACTTCGGATGCAACTTCTGTTAGAGAATTCCACTCCTCATATATACAGCTCCAAAAAAGTTTGAGCTTTAGATATATGTTAAGATTTGTACTTACCTTATATACACTGAGCTTTCTAGTGCGTACAAGGTAGCCGAAAATAAATTATTCATACCTGTGGGCATTTTTTCCACCAAAATGAGATGCAAATAGGGGTGAAGATGGGGTCATCAATCCATTAGTTCTAGACAAGACTTGAAAACACAATGGTGAGTCTCATGATGCTGCGGTGCCCTTAAGCTGTCAGGGATATGTCTGGTGTAGGCTAAATAATACTGCACGAATAATACTGAAAAACCTTAAATTATTATGTCTCATAACTATGTCCACGCTAAGAAAGTAAGTTCAGCCTAATCTCTCTTTGTTTTTACAGTGCAGAGCTTGTCAACAACTGTAGTAGACCACCAACAGGTCTATTACTCTCAATAATGGCTTGTCTTTCTGGTCCAGACAGGGGGAGTGAAAAATCTCCAGAGATGACTGCTAGAAGATGCCTTTTAACCAAAACACTCTAAATGATACAGGCAGGGCTGTGGATAAGGGGGTACCACCAGTCCTCCTATAGGGGATCCAGGCAAGTAAGGGGATCCAGGCAGCTGGGTGAATCAGATGTGGACAGGGAGGGTGATTGGCATGGCAGAAGGGGCAATTACTGGACCCAATCCCTGGTATGGTTCTCTCTGCAGCAGCAGAAAGCTGGCTTCTTCTCTTCTCCCTCCTGGTGGCATTCAGCTGCTGCAGAGAGAGACGTACAGGGAATTGGTTCAAGTAATTGCAACCACCACACCCATTGCCCTCCCTGTGCGCCATACATTTCCCCCTGGTACCCAGGCTCCCCTGTGTGCCCCCATCCCCGCAGTGCTGCCAGCTTCCCTCCTCTCCTTCCCACCAGCGGCTGCAAGCACACAATAAGATCCTCTTAGATGGAGAGTGGAGGAAGGGCACAGTAAATATGTCACATTTACTAGCCCCTTCCTTTCTTAAATGAACAAAATGAATGACAGGTAATAATCACTCACTGTGTTCATTCATAGCTGGAGTATAGTAAACTGTGTATTTTTTTGGGGGGAGGGGGGGGGCGCTGTCATGTTGGCTGTATGGAGCCCAGTGGTTTCCAACAGCAGCCCTGGATATAGGTACACAAAACTGTGATATTATTATTTCCTAATTACTGTATGATTCTAAACATGTGTCTACCAACTAGGTAAAAAAGGTCAATTCCTACCAACATTTCCACTTATAAAACTACTAGGTAAAGGTAAGAACCAGGGGCGGACTGACAACTCATGGGGCCCATGGGCAATAGGGGATCATGGGGCCCCTGTGTCCTTACCCAAACTCAAAAAAGCTTATGAAAAAGGTACCAGGGGCATCTCATGGGGCCCCCTACTGACCCTGGGCCCTCGGGCAGTGCCCGAGTTTCCAAATGGTCAGTCCGCCCCTGGTAAGAACTGAATGTCACATTCCATCCTTGGGTGGAGTACAGCCAACTATGGTGCTAGATCTTGAGGGTGACCAATAGCAGAAGAGGCCTAAGCCAATGGAAAGCCCTCGAGGAGTGTCAGACAGTGGTGGCATAAGAAGTTTAACTACAACCAATGTGAAGTCGGTCAATAGGCTGAAGACAAACAGGCTGATAACAGGCAGCTGATGACAATGCAAGCAACATGGTCAGTATCAAGCAGTGGTTGGTTCAGGTGGTAATCCAGATAGCATGGTCAGTAACAAGCAGAGGTTGGGTTAAGCAGCAAACTAAATAGTGTGGTCAGTAACAAGCAGAGGATGGGTCAGGTAGCAATCTAAGTAACATGATCAGTAACAAACAGAAGCCGATTCAAGAGGTTTGACCTTCTTTGACCCAGGGTAATAAGTTATGCTGAACTTTGAAAGAAGAGGCCAGCAAGCCTGGTGGGAGTTAAGATGTGTATCCATCTTGATATACAGTATATCCCACTTTTTGTGGTAGGTGTAAACCAGAAAAGGACAGCCTGCAGCATCTAACTATTGTCACTATTCTCCAAGTCAAGTTTAATGTCAGATGTTCACGACTACCAGTATCATACCTAGCCTTGGAGTTTGAAAACCTGAGGGAGAAGTGGGCATGAGGGTGTACCTGGTTGGTGGAGGGAGAGTGTTGAAACAGCATAGTACCAACCCTGACTTTAGAAGCATCCACCTCTAGGATAAATGACAACGGAAGGATCCGGGTGAGTTAAAACAGGTGCTGAGATAAATGCTTCCTTATGCTTTTTAGAAGGCAGACACAGCTTCAGTGGACCAGGTTACCCCCTGTCCTGGTGAGGGCAGTAATAGGATCCACATTTATAATTTATAGATAGATAACTTCTGTATGACAATAACATTAAAATAACTGTAATAATGATCATTTCTATCAGGGGCAGACTGACAAGTCATGGGGCTATAGGGGATCATGGGGCCCCTGTGTCATTGCCCACACTCAAAGCACACCCAAAAAAGCCTATAAAAAAGGTACCAGGGGCATTTCATTGGGCCCCCTACTGACCTCGGGCCCCCCTGATTTCTATACATGTTAGTAAAGCCAAGGAAGTGTTGAATGGCTTTTTGGTCTCTGGGTTGAACCCCATGAATGATAGCTTAAACCTTGGGAGGGTCCATTGTGATTTCTGAATAATGTATCACAGAAGGGGCATATAGAAAGTGTAGCAGGAGCCTGGACAGAATGGACCAAGTATGGCCATAATGTTCTTTATGAGAGGAGGAAAATATCAAGTTATCATTGAGGCAGGCCAGAAAGAAATAACCCAGAAAATCTAAAACATGTAATTTGCAAACTCCTAAAGGATGGCTGGTGCATTGTGTAATCCAGAATGCATGATGACATATTTATAAGGGCCCTTTTGAGTATTTACGGCCGTTGTTCATTTGCCTCTTCACAGATGCCAAAAAAATTGTAGGTTCTGTGTAAATTATTATATTATTATACAGTGTTTATAAAGCGTCAACAGTTCGCTCAGCGCTTTACATTACAACTAGAAAAAAGGTGTAAATCCAGTTCAGTAAAGATACATGCTTCCCGAAACCAGCTGAAAAGTTTGCTGATGACTGAAAGTGGGCATTTTTTGGATAGTAATCTGGTTTAGACCTCAGTAATCAATGAAAAGATAAACAGACTTGTCCTTTTTTTCTATGAAAAAGAACCCTGCTCCCTTAAGGGAGGTGGATGAATTATTAAAGCAAATTTCAAGTTTATTTTTAATGTATGCTTTCGTTACTTGGTTTTGTGGCTTAAAAATACTCTTCCCCTAGCTGGGATAGTTCATGACAACAGGTTAATGAGACAGTCATATGACCAATGAGAAGGTAGACTTGATGCTGCTTCCTCAGACATCAGTCTGTGTAGGGTGTTAAATCTACGAGGATCAAAATGGCAAAGAAGTAGATGCCCATAAGACATTTACAGAGGGATTCTTAGGACCAGGCAATGACCATCCTTTCAAGTCAGTCAATATAAGGATTGTCAGGGCTAGTCTAAAATGAAAGGGTATGCATGTGATGCAAGGATCCACAAAGACAGACAGGTGGTGGTGAGTCAGAGACCCTAAAGTGAGAGTGGTGTGTACAAAGAGCAAGTTCTCACTTGACATTTACTTGCCTAGAGCGGTGCTCCCAGATCACTCTAGACACTAGCATTTACTGACTTGTTAGGGCAGTTAGATACTTCACAGCACAATATAAACAAAGTCCATTAGCTCTCCTTCTGAGTTTCTTTTTGGGAGACAGGTGAGTGGCCCCTATTTCCATGAGCTCCTTAGGAGGTGAGTGGAGAGCCCCAGAGAAGGTGGCCAGGAATAGGATTCTTGAGGCATAGGAGAGTAGCATTGAGAATGCCTTTTATGGAGACAAATGTCCACTTGGATAGCTAGCCCTACAGATTCCTTTAAGATAGCAGTGTGCAGGATAGTGAACCAGAGAGTCCTTAATGGAGCCCACCAGGCCTAGCCAAATTGTCAGCATACTGATGTAAGCTGAAGACAACCCAAACAGTGTGGAAAGTAATAAGCAGGGGCGGACTGACAAGTCATGGGGCCCCCTGGGCAATAGGGGATCATGGGGCCCCTGTGTCCTTACCCAAACTCAAAAAAGCCTATGAAAAAGGTACCAGGGGCATCTCTTGGGGCCCCCTACTGACCCCGGCCCTCGGCACTGCCCGAGTTTCCAAATGGTCAGTCCGCCCCTGGTAATAAGCAGATGTCGGATCTGGCAGCAATCCAAATAGCATAGTCAATAACAGAAGTCAGGTCAAATAGGCAGGTGTACTTGGCTTGTGAAGGATTTAAATAGTGTGTCGGCCTCAATGCCAACCAATGAGATGGGAGGGGCCGGTGAAAGCTGTACCTATTGCTGAGTTTTAGCGGGAAGTTGGAAGCTGCAGAGCAGGAACCCACCAGAGCACAGACATATGGTGCTCCTCACTGAGGAGGAAGAAAGGGACAGAGCAAAAATCTTCCAGAACATAGACTGACTGGTGCTCCTAACAAAAATGTAATTTTATCCTAATTATGATTCTAAACACACTTCTATCCAGTAGGTGAAAAAGTTCAATACCTACCAACATTTTCACTTGTAAAATTTAATAATATCCTAATTATGATTCAAAACACATTTCTACCCAGCAGGTGAAAAAATTCAATACCTACCAACATTTCCGCTTGTAAAATGTATTAATTTCCTAATTATGATTCCAAACACATTTCTATTCAGTAGGTGAAAACGTTCAATACCTACCATAATTTCCACTTTTAAAATTTGTTAATATCCTAATTTTGATTCTAAACACACTTATACTCTGTGGGTGAAAAAGTTCAAAACCTGCCAACATTAAAATTGGGCTACAGTTAAGCTCCACCCCACAACCCACTCCAATACATAAAAATATACCCATATCTCAGCCGAACTACCCAATTTTTATGAAGCAGTATGTTTTTGGTGCCTGTGTTGATGGGATTTTGGTATTGTTAGACGGGGTTGCCATTTCCATACAAGTCTATGGAAATGCAAAGCCTGCTTGAAGCATGTCAAATGCAGGCCAGAAGGAGGTCAACTGCAGGTCAAATGTCAATTCATTTTGAAGGATCCTAGAAGCATCTTAAACTGATGCTATTGACAGGTCCTAAAACATGGTTCTTGCATAAAATCAGAACAGATTGAATGTATACATCTTCATAGAAATATGTCATTGACCACTGTTTGCCGGTTAAAATTAGAGATGAGCCAAATGTACCTAGCTTCAGTTCAAAGAAAATACGGTACACATATTCAAACCCTGCATCTGAACCCTATTGAAGTCAAGTGAGTTGAATCTTAGAAATCAGTAATAGCCATTTTTTGGGATAATATGCAAGAGCTTGTCAAACCAAGGGCATGGGGAACTGGACAGTGGCCAGAGGAATATATACTAATGAAAATTATTTTTTTTTTAAATTTACTGTTCAGTGGGTAGAAGGTCTTTTAGGTGGCTTAAATGGCACATTGAAAATATAAAAAGCTTTCAAATTATATACTCAGGGGATGCCTTAAAGCTGTATGTAGTTTCACAGAACATTATGATTCCTAGAACAGCATCAGTGGTACCATATTGAGGCATCACATAAATTACGAGAGTAATAATTTGGTTTACCTTTAAATTATTCATTGGCGTACATACAGCAGCAACAACCTAACATGACTGATTTAGAAAAAAAGGCTTTATTAGGTAGTTTTTCAAAAGACAACAATGTTTTGGTGTATCAGTAACAGACCATAATTAAGCACTGGAAGTAACTGGGACAATATACTGTAGCTCAAATCTATTACAACGTATATTATGTGAAAAAACAAGCTAAACCTAATGCTGTCAACTTTATTAAATTTGCTTGTTTCAAAACAAATCACATAGCATAGCTATATTGTCTACAAAGTATAACAAAATGTCAACCCAGAGAGCACCAAAACACCTCAGAATCACAAACCCGCATTCTAGAAATAAGGCAGCTGTGAAGGTGAATGAAAAAATAACAATGGCATGTTTCAGAGACAGCAGCCAAACATATGGCACAGTGACTGGAGAATATGTAAGAAGTTTGATTAGGGTCTGGACAGTAATGTAAGAGGGAGAGATAAGTACTGTATAAAGTTCTTTTGCTACTGCATGGGCACTATAGTAGCCCTTTTATTTTACATTGATTTATTACATAGGTGTCAGGGCAGGGCTGTGGAACGGACAGGTAGGCCTAGTGGCAGGGTAACGCACTGGCTGACGACAACCACCACCAACAGACCGAAGTCCCTCAGGGCGCGGAGTCTAAGTCCCAGGCTGCCCTTCACCAGGGCCCCTGATGGTGGGGATGGACTTGACGCAGCCAGGAACCAGGTCGCGGCCCCCGAGACACCCCGGCTGCGGTAATGGCCGCCGCCAATGGCGTGTAGCTGGTGAGAATGACAATAGCGTAGTCAGGCAAGCTGGGTCAACAACAACGGGACAAAACAGTACAGAACAGTAGACAGAGAATCACAGGTCACGGGCCGGGTTCAGCAACGGAAGGTCAGATCGAAGGAAAACACAGAGAATGGTCTATTTACAAGCCGAGTCAAATACCAGAAGAGTCACGAGCATATACACAGAGCTGTAGCAAGACAAAGACACAAGACACAAGTGCAAAGAGCATGTGCGGATCACAGGCTTATATGTACTCAGCCACACCCCTCTGGGGGATGGACCTCAGAGACCTGAAGGCATAATAGCTTCCCACCATGCTCAACATAAATCCAAGATGGATGCCAGCACATGGAGTAACATAACCTCTGGGAAAAGGTAGGACCTTGACAATAGGGCTATATGTTATATTTTGTTTTTTATATCATTTATAATATTTGTGTATATACCAATATATAGTCCTTTCATAATATTCATGGGTATCGTCCTGCAATTATATTTTTATCTTCTTTATGTATTTATTTCTTTATCATACATACTGTACTCTTTAAATATGTATTTTTATTTGAGGTATATCCCTGGACTATTTTTTATGAATTTGTGATATACTCCACATATTTTAATGTCGCCTGCTTTTTTACTGTGTTTTTTTCCAAGCAAGGGTAATGGAGGACTTGCATATTTACCTCTCAAAGAGTCAGTTTAGATGAGGAATAGGGAGAAGACCTGAAACACGTTCAGAATGACTGACCACTGAAGGGGGTGAAGGGATGCCTTCTCTGAGCTCAGTGGTTTTGTGAGTGCAATGTTTTTAGCTTTTCTTTGTAATATTCACTTGTAAAAATAAATACTTTACTATTGTGGTTCCCTTTGTGCTTTTCCATGTTTCTCTCCTTTCAATTAGACTGTACAGATAGGCTTCAATTTCATTCAGAGAAAATGAGAGGACATATGACATATGGAAATTCAAAATTAGTGTCTTGATTCAGAGACTAAACATGGAAATTAATGTTGTTTAGTGCCATAGCTACAGTCTTTTTCAGACAGGCCACAATTTCTTAGGGACTGCGTAGGCATATTGCATTAGGAAAGAAAAAATAGTTTCTATTTCTTCCGAATTGAAAGAAAAAAATGCACAGATTTGCAGTACACCACTGAAGACTTTATTGGAAAGGCTGCAATTTCTGAAGAAGAGAGCAAGCACATTGCATGTAGAACTTAGTGAGTATCTTGTTTTGATTTACACCACATATATTAGTCCTGTAGGAGCAGGTTGCTATTTTTGAGTGCTTGAGCATGCATATTGCATCTGGAAGAAAAAAGTAGATTATTTTTGTGTACAACTGAAAATATAAACAGACCAGAGTTGCACCACACTTTTCAAGTCTTCATTGCAATAGGCTTTAATTTCTGAGGGAGAGAGTAAGCTGTTTTTAAACACAAGATTTGACTTCCTTTTTCACAGACTGAGTTTAGAAAAATTTTGAAAGACAAAGATTTGCTGCTAAGCTTGTATTCCTTTTTGTCTAGGATGCTTGTAAGTGGGGCCATGGCTATGGACTCTTGTGATCAGGCAAGACAAGCTTACCCTAAATATTTTTTTAACGTGCTGGGTAATCAGAAGCATAAAATAAGGTTAAACATTTTCATAGAATAAACTTTAGCAACTAGGCACTTATCTGCATTAAACATAAGGCAGTTTCAGTAGCGCAGTAGGCATAGTTTGCTGGAGTCTTGCTGTTTACAGCTAACAATAAATGAAATCATGTTATGGTCACTGCTACCCAGATGTTTCTT
Organism: Staurois parvus; assembly: GCF_062004578.1. Lineage (NCBI taxonomy): Eukaryota > Metazoa > Chordata > Amphibia > Anura > Ranidae > Staurois > Staurois parvus. The sequence goes on from NW_028317969.1 coordinate 6,676,792, forward strand.
TTATATGGACATTTGTAATAAGCTCTGCCTGGTTTGAGATTACCAGGTCTAGCAGAGCATCATTCCTAGTTGGGGCCTCTATGAACTGTACCATAAAATTGTCCTGTAGTAGGTTTAAAAATGTTTTCCCTTTAACTGTACCTGCAGTACCATTACTCCAGTCAATTTCCGGGTAGTTAAAATCCCCCATTATTATCACTGTCCCAGCCCCTGCTATCTGTGAAAGGAGCTGAGTCTCCACCTCCTCATTAACACTCGGAGGCCTATAACAAACTCCAATGATTACCTTTGTAGTATGCACCCCATGTGCAGTTCCACCCATAATGCTTCAGCCTCATCACACTGTCCATCAACTAGGTCCTCTTAGATGTGGTAGCTTTCCTTTTCTTTATTTTCATCCTAGTGATCATGAAGTTAACACACTTACTGTCCTTGGGTAGCTATGCTCACTCCTCCACTGTATCTCTGGAAGAAGCTATGGTTGTCATCCAGGTGTTCAAACATGTCTGCATTTGTTCATCTTCATTACATGGGGGATGAGGAGATTAGTAGTTTACAGAAGGAAGATAACATTGTTCTATGCTTTCAGGTCTGCTGACAGGAAGTGACAAGGCCACCACATTTCTTATAAGACCAACAGTTATCTTCTGTACTTGATTAAAATGCTCTTAGCCTTAAAAAAAAAAAAAAAAAAAAAAAAAGAAAACAAATACACCTACCGCATCTGAGGACGGGTAAACTGAAGAATATTATATTTTTGTTCTTGGGTTTGGTTATTCTTGAAATCTACCTCCCCCCCCCCCCATTTGGAGAAAGGACAGAAACATCATGTGATATGTAGCATGCATCATAAATGATAATAAATAAATAAATATGCCTGTTTTCTATCCTACGAGAAGAAGATTTGGCACAGGCTGAATACAGTAATCCTAAACCAGCTGTAGATTGAATCCATGATCTGCTCAGGACCCTGGAAAACGACAAAAGGCAGTACATAGTCCAATAATTGCATCTGATATTTATAAATACAATGCCTAATTATGCACACATTAATAATGCAATGTCCCATTGAAGTAAGCAGCTATAGTCTAATTAAAGATTTTATGTTGTCGGCACTATGGCAGCATTCACATGGTACAATAAATGCCTCCGAAATTAATTGCGCAATTATGCGGGGAGAGATGATCTCCAAGCTGTCATAACTGAAATACAGATAATACAAAAGAAAATATTAGGCACCGCTTTTTATTTTTAGGTAGCAAAGCCCTAAAGTGTATAAGAAACCTGTAACTTTAACATGCAGTGGCAGCTTCAAGCAATCCTATACTCAAATGCCGATATAAATCTTTGTTAACAGTTAGGCTGCCATGGATGAATAATTGAAGGGTTCCATTTCTTTTCCTGGAGAAATGGATGTCAGTTGGTTTTGTGAATGCTGCAAAAAGGCAAAATCATGCATTATATAACCAAAAATGGATTGGGCACCTGTCTGAATGATTGCGTTCAGGTGTTTCCAGTGAACGGTACTGCTAAGATATTTCAGACAATTATGCCCTCCATGTTCTCATTGGTTGCAAGCAACATTCCCCTCAGGCTGCATCTTGGTTGATTGCCAGCAGATCAGCTCCTCTTGTCTTGGATACGGATTATCTCTCCGACTACAGATTGCCCAGCCAGAATACAATACTGATTGGTGCTTGCCCTGACCCTTGCTTGGATAATGAAATATGCTACTGATTATCACCTGCCTTGAGCTTTGCCTGGATAACGGAATACTCTACTCATTGCCTCCTGCCCTAACTCCCTCCTGGATAAAGAAATATGGCATTGATTGCCACCTGCTCTGACCTTTGCCTGGATAACAGAATAGGCTACTGATTTCCACCTGTCCTGACTCTTGTCTGGATATGGAAAAATGTTACTGAGAGCCACCAGCTCTGATTCTTGTCTCATTAATGGACTAGACTGTTGATTGCCACCTGCCTTGTTCCTTGACTGGCTAACAAAATATGCTACTGATTGCTGCCTGCCCTGGCCCTTGCTGCCTGGACCTGGATCACCTGCTAGTGGCACTGTGCTTCCCAGAGCAGAAGGTTATAGTTCCAGGGTTCACCAGAGGATGTCTCCCAGCAGCCAGCAGATCCCAGCAATCAGTCTCCACCTGATGTTGGGTGTTAGGAGGGTATTTAGTCCCTGCATACTAGCGCCTCTCGCTTCAGTGTTTTGCTCTGCTAGCCAGATACTGCTTACCATTTATCCTGACCGTGCTCATGAGCCTGCTCTTGCCTTGTTCCTATAACCTTGGACCCCCTTTCTGACTGTAATTTGCACCTATAGGGTTACCCTGTTTTTCTGTGTTCTCCATTTTGTAAATATTTTATATAATTTATTTGCTAGTTAGGCATTTAATCATTTGGTTTTGGTTCACTTTTATCTTCAGGTTTGCTATATATTCTATTTGCTTGTGTTTGGATGTATTTTGTTTTACTATTAAGTAACTTACATTACTAAATATAGTCTAGTCTCGGTTTCCTAGATGTAGCTACACAGATCTGGCCATCCCTGGTGCTGATCCCTGACACTTTACTTGATAATGGATTATGCTGCTGATTATCTCCTGCTCTGATCCTTACCTAGATAGTTGACTATGCTACTGTCTGCTGCTACTAGATATGTGTGATTTGTTTAGTTACGAATCGAAATTCGGACACAATTTTTCATTCTTCAGAGATTCAGATGTATCTTAATTTTCAAATCACAATAGTAACAAATTTCAACGAATCCAAAATAAATGATAACAAAATGAATAATCAGAATTTGAAAATGAATTCTAATTCAAAATGGAAACATATTGAAATAAATACAGTAAGGTATAGAAGTGAAATAAGATGATGATTCCTACTTAGGCTGCTAAATAGAATGGAATATGAAAGAATTGACTAAAATAGAAAGGAATATAAAATAATAGAATAAAACAAAATAGAATAAAACAGAATAGAATATAGTGGAATAGAAATGAATAGAAAGGAATAGAATGGAATGAAATAGAAACAAATAGAATAGAAATAAAATAAAATAAAATAATTATATGTATAGATTGGTGTGACTTAGGGTGTGGTTGCCACCATCCCTCTCTTATATAAACATCAAACAATTATACTGTTAATGGGATTTTGAAGGCAACCTACTAACACTGTCTTAAAAAGCAAAAATACGGGGGCGTGTCCAAGATGGCGACCGGAGCGGCCGCATAATCCGGAGCTCCGCCGCCGACCTATACAATCCGCCGCCATCCGTGCTGCTGAGGACTACGGCGGAGCAGCTGGAGCCTTGGGTACTTCCCCTGTGCCTGGGAGGGGGTCCCCGGAGGATATCTCTGACATCTGTGGTGGCGGATGCGCGCGGCCTGGCGCGCCGCATGGTTCGGGACTCCGGAGGTTAGTGTCTGCATCCGCTGCCATCCGGGTGGCGGCGGATTTCCCTGGGACATCGGTGACACCCTCTGTATCCCCTGGGCCTGGGGGAGAGGCGGCGCAGCATATTGCCGTTCCCTGTGGCTGCGGCCTACTGCACCCGGTCCGGACCTCCTCCCCCTCACATCCGAGCCACGGTGAGTGCAGGAAGCTGGTGGATACTGACCATCCTGTCCCCCTTCGGTGACTCGGGAGACGGGACTCCTGCCCACCACTCCAGGGACCCCCTTCCTCTGTGTTTGCGGCCTTTGCTGGGCCCAGAAGCCCACTGAGGCCTGTATACTGCCCTGGAGGGGTGCATGGGCTGACTGGATTTACCCTGGAGGACTCTTGGGCCATCATGAGGGATCCTCTGATCTGTGCTTGTTCCCCCGTTCCTCCCAGATCCTGGAGCTATTAATGGGGTGCACCACGGCCTATGTCTACTCTACATCCTCACAGCTTGCTAACTGTATTTACAATATAAAGTTTTCTCGGATAAGCTTGATAGCGTTTATGTAAATACAACCCTAGACCTGATTCGGGCGTTATAGGTCCCCTGGGGTCAATATCTCCTTTTGTTATTCATTTTTCAGTTGATCACCCCCAGGAGACTCCCTGTATGCCGTCCACCAAGAAAAAGAAGGGACAAGCTCAAAAGTCCCTCACGACATATCTACTTAAGACACACGAGATTTGTAGCATATCTCCAGGTGACGCGGAACGAGCATCCCCATCCGCACCCATGCAGGATCTCACATCTCCCTCATTAACTCTGGTCAGTGAAGATGCACAACAACTTACAAAGGGCGACCTGGAATCTTGCTTGGAAACCATGTACACCAAACTGGCCGCCAAATTTTAATCAGAATTACATAAAAGCACTAATGTTCTCTCTCAGGAAATAGCCACATTGGGCTCTAGAACCGATCGCTTGGAAACTAAACATGATGAACTTAGCCTAGCCTATGGGGACCTTTCCAGAGAGCATGATCATCTACAAACGGCCTTTTTACAACTGCAGGCACAGGTTGAGGACCTTGATAATCGCAACTGCAGAAATAATCTGCGAGTCAGGGGAATTCCGGAATCTGTATCTGATCTCTCACAAACCGTTACCAAGCTATTCAAATCTCTCCTTCCGGATCGCAGCCCCGGGTCCTTTGCCTGTGATCGCATCCATAGAGCCCTGCGCCCTAAACCCCCTAGTGATAAACCGCCTAGGGACATTGTTTTGTGTCTAAAGGATTTCCTGACCAAAGAAGACATACTCAGAGCTGCTCGCAATACTCCAACGATCTCCTTTGAAGGCTCGGTTTTACAAATTTTTCCAGATGTTTCTCCGGCTACTTTGGAGAAGCGCAGGAAAATGAAGGAGGTTACAACGGCTCTCTTTTCAGCTCGTATCCGTTATAAATGGGGCTTCCCTTTTAAGTTGATAGTTCCACATAATGGGAGCACATATATTGCTACATCCCTTCCTGAAGGCAGAGAGATCCTGACCAAGTTGGGCCTGGCGGGTGCCCCATCGCTTCAGCGTCCTCCTTCTACACCTCATGTCTCTCCTATCTGGCACACTCCATCTCCACGGAGGGACCGGAGGAGGGCCCGACAAGAACTAGGCTGATGGGACCATGCCTTCCTGCCTATTATTATTTGTATCGATGTTCCTAGTCTGCGATTTCCCTTAATTGGGATAGGAGGCAACCCACAGGGTTTCTATTTTTCAGCATCCCCTACACCTTGGGGATGGGTGTTTCTGTGGACGCTATTGTGCTGTTTCTGTGTTTCTATAGACTATGTATACTTTCTCGTTGATAACTGGATGTGTTTAGGCCTAACAAGGGTCTTCGGGCCCTCTGAATATCGCCCACTGATTCATGGTCTCACGACTCTTGGACACGTTACCCCACCCTGCCTCCTGACATGACCGGAGGAATCACCGCCCGATTGTGGGGTGACGGCTCCGTTTTTCATGTATTATGGAGACAGGGTTTGGGCCCGATTGGCCCTTTGATGTTGAAATTTATTGTTTTTTCAGGTACGGCTAATTGCCTGCCTGATCCATGTCTCTCAGTTACTCTTTTCATTGTAGAAGCTATCATTGCTTCACTTTTACTGTTTTTTATCTTTTTTTCCCTCAAAACTTTAGTACATGATATTGGCTTGATACCGGTGTGTGGACGTCACGACCCCCATTTTGGGGTCTGGATGTCCCCCAGACTGGTAACGCTACCCGTAAGTCTATTTGTTACGGACTTGAAGGTCCTTACATCTAGCCAAATAATTTGAGTATATGTCTTGTCAATGTGTATTTTTTTGCTGATAGTAATAATTTTTGCATATTATGGTGATTCAATGTATCTCGCATAATGTCCAGGGTTTCAATTCGCCAAACAAGCGCAAAACAGCCTTTCTCCAATATAGGCGATTAGGGGCTAAAATTATTTTATTGCAGGAAACTCATTTTGCAGCCGCAAAACACCCGACATATTTCCATAAATCCTATAGACAAGGGTATTATACTTTACACTCCTCCAAGAGTAGAGGGGTGGCCATTTTTCTACATAATTCAATCCCCTTTGAGGTTCAACATGTGTACCGTGATCCAGACAGTAGGTTTATTATTCTTAAGGGCACCCTTTTAGGCCGAGAACTTACAATAGCAAATGTTTACGCACCGAATTCGGCACAAGCTACCTTTTTCTCAAAATTTTTTGATGTTCTTGATAGATTTTTGTCACCCCATCTGTTGGTGGGTGGTGATTTCAACCTGGTAGCAAATCCTCTTTTAGACCGTAGCTCACCCTTGCATTCTTCCCACGCCTTCCCAAAATCACTTACCAAGAGACTAGAGGCCCTTCAGTTAGTAGATGCCTGGAGGGCGCATAATGTAGGAGTTAGGGAATATTCATTTTATTCTCACCCACATGACTCTTATGCTAGATTAGACTATATTTATTGCACCCCTATTTTATTAGCAAACTCTAGGATAGCTAACATCCACTTGAGTACTTGGTCGGATCACAATATTATAGCCTTGTCTATCACATGTATGGGACTTGCACCCACTCCCTTCTCATGGAGACTCAATGATTCTATGCTTACGGATGTAGACTCCCGCCATGAAGTGGCTACATCTATTTTGGAATATTTTCAGTCTAATTCGACTCCTGATATTTCTCCAGCCACATTATGGGTAGCTCATAAGGCGGTCCTACGAGGCCGCCTTATTTCTATGGCTTCATCTAGAAACAGAAAACGATGGCAACAAATTCTGCTTCTTACCCGTGAGTTGGAAGCACATTACCGAAGTCATATTGCCAACCCATCTCTTCTTAATAAACAGTTATTATCTCAAAAGCGCTTAGAATTAAATACTCTGCTATCCCAAAAAACTGAAAAAGCACTCCGCTGGTCAAAAGCCTCGTTTTTATTACATAGCAACTCAGCTTCCACTATGTTTGCGAGGAAACTGAATCACTCCCTGCGTCCCCCACATATTTATAAATTGCATACTAACTCGGGTATTATCTCATCTCTGCCTCAGGAGGTTTTGGGCATTTTTGAAAATTTTTATTCTAATCTATTAGCCCCTCCACGGTCGGATTCTGTTTCACCAGCAGCCTCGTGGCTGGATTCTATACCCCTCCCTGCTCTTACACCTTCTCAAGTTGCTTCTCTTAATGTCCCCTGAACTCTGGAGGAGATAACTCGTGCAATTAGCGCCCTGAAAAGCTCTACTGCGCCAGGTCCGGATGGGTTCACTGCTAGTTATTACAAACATTTTGCCCCTACGCTGGCTCCCTATCTGATAACTTTATTTAATGATGTTTTGCAGGGGGGTAGGTTCCCGGAGGAGATGCTGTTGGCTAACATGTCTTTAATACCCAAACCACAGAAGGACCACAGCTTACCACAAAATTATAGACCTATCTCAGTAATGAATAATGATCTGAAAATATTTAGCCGAATTTTGGCGGACAGGTTGGCCCCTATTATCTCCTTTTTAGTCTCTCCGGACCAATCTGGATTTATCCCTGACAGATTTATCACTGATAATATTCGCCTCACGCTCAATGTTATTCAAGATGCCAATATACATTCTAAAGAGGTCCTTCTGATGAGTCTGGATATAAACAAGGCCTTTGACAGTGTTCTTTGGCTCTATATGTTTTCCTTGCTACGAAAAATGGGCTTTAATGACGAATTTTTAGCCGGTATACACGCCCTATATGACTCTCCGAAGACAAGAATTCGGCTCCCTGGCTGTAATTCGGACTTTTTCACATTGGGTAGAGGTACCCGTCAGGGCTGTCCCCTTTCACCCCTTTTATTTGCACTGGTGTTGGAACCTTTGGCAGTAGCGATCAGATCACACCCGGATATTTCAGGCTACCCATTGTTAGTCTCACAATTTAAAATGAGCATGTATGCTGATGATGTTATGCTCTTTCTTACTAACCCGTTGACTTCATTGCCTAATTTATGTGCCATACTGAATGATTTTGCTATAACGTCAGGTCTTACTGTTAATTTTACCAAATCGGTGGTTATGCCGGTTAATATTCCTGATTCCCTAAGTGCATCTCTCCGCAGTTCTTTTCCATTCCGCTGGTCTACAGACCGGATATCCTATTTAGGTATTAATCTCACTCCCAGTTATTCAGATATGTTTGCCGCTAATTATCCACCATGTATATCACGTCTATCTACTCTACTGAAGATTTGGCACGGTTACCCTATTTCCTTCTTGGGTAGAGTCACGGCTGTTAAAATGAATATTTTGCCTAAACTTCTTTATCTTTTTAGAGCACTTCCAGTCCCAGTCTCAAAAACGTTTCTGAACCACTTTCAGCGGACCATTAATAATTTTATCTGGGGTAATAAGCGTGCACGTTTTGCCTCAGCGATTTTATACCGCTCACAACGGACTGGAGGCCTCGGTCTTCCCAATTTTTGGCTATATTACCTTTCTGCTCGTTTTGCACAGCTATCTCAATGGGCAACTATTAATTCTCAGATCCCATGGGTCAAGTTTGAATCTCAATCCATACGCCCCTTCTACTTACCGAGTATTTTGTGGTCCAGGATCTCTCCACGTTCACTTACATTTTATAACTCCATAGTGACCCATTCAATGACACTTTGGTCCACATTCAAATTTAAATTAAAATTGGTCTCTCCTATTCCCCCCGGTATTTCATTTTTTGGTGATCCAACTTTTGCACCAGCTTTTTCTTCTCCTCAACTGTTTCGTTGGTGGTATGATCAATCTCTTATCAGATTATCTGATTTTCAAAGAGGAGGATCTTACATTACCTTTGATATGCTGCGCGCGCTTTTTGATATTCCCCTTCGCGAGTACCATCGTTACCGACAGATTAGACACTTTTTTAAAATCACAATTTGGCCTTACACCGTCTTCTCCGATTTCCTTTTTTGAACGTACCAGCCGTGACTCTCCCAGGGGTAGGGGTCTTATTTCCAATTTTTATCACCAATCTTTACTTTGTCTTTTTCATACGCCTCCGTTGTACCGACGGAGGTGGGAGGGGGATAGTGGTGCTACTTTTTCGGATGAGGATTGGGATTCCATGGTGGATAATATCTGTAAAAGCTCTCGATCTCTTTCTGTTCGTGAAACGGCCCTTAAGGTTTTAACTAGATGGTATTATACCCTATCAAGACTACATAGATTGTACCCACAAACGTCCCCTCTATGTTTTCGGGGCTGTGGTTTTACAGGCACTTTGGTGCATATATTTTGGGATTGCCCGTCCACATCTTCGATTTGGCGCAGGATATCCGAGGTGGCTACCTCACTGGCGGGCACCCCAGTATGCTTATCTATTCCGACTTGTCTATTGGGGGCTCATATCCCAGGGGTCCCTGATGCCATTATGAGATTGATACATACTATTTGTATTGCCACTTTATGGTCTATTGCTTTACACTGGAGATCCAATGCTGTGCCTTTGGCCTCCATCCTACACAGAATTGATGCTGTAATGCTCATGGAACGCATTCATTATACACTGCTGGATAAGATGCACTTATTTGATAAAAAATGGGAGTCATGGAGGGATTATAGACATTTATTGCATGATTGATAACGCTTTCAGTAAACAATGACTGACAGATACTGTTGGCAGATGTATCACTCAATTTCTCTTATCATTAACGTATTTCATGTACTTACAATCTACTTTTCTTCTGTTTCTTCTCTTCCTTATTATGATATATTTTTCTGAATTGTACTTTTCAAAAGTGCCTTGTTTTTGTTCTTAATATTTGAAAATGTGCTGTTATTTTATTGTCTACTTATACTCAATAAAATCGTTTGTAAACAAAAAAAAAAAAGCAAAAAGACCAAAAACCCCAAAAAACCAAAAAAAACCCAAAATTAAAATAAAAATATATATATAAAAATTATGTATAAAAATTATATTCAATAAACCCAAAGTGTCCAAGTTCCAAATTTTTTTTCCTTCAATACAGTAAAGCAGAAATTGGTTCTAAAACTCCATGATCACCTCAAAGAAAGAAAAAAAGAAAATTCATAGTGTATTACCCTCTGTGTATTACCCTCACTCTGTGCACAACACAAAAACACACCAAAAATTTGTGCAAAATTTTTGGTGTGTTTTTGTGTTGTGCACAGAGTGAAGTATATATATATATATATATTTTTGCTTTTTAAGACAGAATTGGGTGTGGATTTATGTAAACACAATTTAGCCGAAGTTATATTGATTATATTGATTATATTAATAGTTGGAGTTTTTTTGGGGATTTATATGTGTATCACAAAAAGGATTTATTAGACTGTATACTTTCTAGGGAGAAAGTTGTGATTTTGTGTGGAGGGTTATAATATAGGAGCTTTTTGATTGATTAACCTACTAACGCATTCTTGCTTTAAAATATCAGTATTTATTTGTAGAGGTTAAAAAGTATACCAAATGTATAATAAAACACAATTTCCATGATGGATAAAGGATTTTGAGTATCAGTTTTTTAACCGCCTCCCGCCCGCCAAATAAGGAAATAACAGGCAGGCGGCGGTTCTCTCGTTCTGGGAGGATGTCATACAACGCCCTCCCACTCTAACTGCGCATGCGCAACCTCAGGGGCATGACATGGTGATTGGTGGTGCACTGTGTCCCTGGGATACAGCGGATCACCAATCACTGTAAAGAGCAGATAACGTTGGCTCTGTCATGTGAACAGCTGTGTCCAATCACAGCTGATCAAATGTAAATAGGAAATGCCAATTATTAGCAGTCCTCTCCTCATGCTGACAGCTCATGAGGAGAGGAGAGTCGGTAATTGACATTCCTCAGAGGGGACATCTACACTGATCATCAGGGCACTGATGATCAGTGCCCTGATGATCAGTGTAGCCCCATCAGTGCCAGCTGTCAGTGTCCATCAATGCCACTTGTAAATGACTGCAGCAAACACTGCAGGGAAGGTGTATAGGAACGGGAGTACCAAGATGGTGGCTGCTGTCCGTACCGGATATGACATCACCACACTTCCATCCTACTTGTTGCGTCACGGGTCAGGTGACTTCCTGAGGACTCCCTGAGCAGCCACCATCTTGGTACTCCCTATCCTATACACCTTCCCTGCAGTGTTTACTGCAGTAATTTTGCTTGTGTTGGTCAGCGGACCTGATTTTAATGTTAGTAGTCATTTCAGATGTTGTTTATAATAAAGTATTTGACACATTACACTATGGGAAGCCTTTTTGCTTGAATCTTCCATGTGAGGTACTGGAGGTGATAGAGGTCTGTGGCCATATCTGGAGCATGCTTGTGAGTGTTTACCAGCGCCATTGGAGAGGACCCCTTTCTCTTTGATTGCCATCGAGGATCATCTATTTGGGATCATCATTTGAGGTTTCTTTATACTTTATGACTCCTTAGGGGTTGCATTTTGAAGGTGTGTGGGCACGTTAGCTGGAGGAGGATTATTTATACATTTTCATCACTGGATGTCTCACTGCATGTGTTGAAGATTCATTGTGTTCTCCTGTTTTTTGGGACTATTATTATCAATTATTTGGAACTTATTCACTTTATCACATCAACACATCAATTTTATTATAATTATTTCCTTGTGTTCACTTCAGTCACTAGCACAGTATTAACATTTATTTACTGAATCAATGAATTACACATTGGGTAAGGACTTACATAACCACAATTTATCATAGATGCTCCAAAAGATGTTTCATCATGCGATGGAGATGTGATTCCCTATGAATAGGGCCGCCATCATGGTGTGCAAAGACTGCCAGGATGAATGCCACACCACTGCCACAATGGAAAAGAATGATATTCAATGTAAGGAATAGAAGGAGTCCTGAATGATTGGTGAATACTCTCTTTTGTGGGCAACACCCACCTGTCTTCAATCAGTGTCTCACATCTGTTCCTGTTGACCCCTTAACTGCTGTAAATAAATAAATAAATAAATATATATATATATATACACACACACATACGTCAATTAAATTCCTGGAATATTGATCTGGTCAGTTAAGTAGCAGAGGGGGTTGTTAATCAGTTTCAACTGCTTTGGTGTTAATGAAATTAACAACAGGTGCACTAGATGAGCACAAATGAGATGACCCCCAAAACAGGAATGGTTTTACAGGTGGAGGCCACTGACATTTTTTTCCCTACTCATCTTTTTGTTTTTCACTAGTTTTGCATTTGGCTAGGGTCAGTGACACTACTGGTAGCACGCAGCGATACCTGGACCCTACAGAGGTTGCACAGGCAATCCAACTCCTCCAGGATGGCACATCAATACATGCCATTGCCAGAAGGTTTACTGTGTCTCCCAGCACAGTCTCAAAAGCATGGAGGAGATTTCAGGAGACAAGCAGTTGGACAGAGCCGTAGAAGGTCCTTAACCCATCAGTAGGACCAGTATCTGCTCCTTTGTGTAAGGAGGAACAGGATGAGCACTGCCAGAGCCCTACAAAATGACCTCCAGCAGGCCACTGGTGTGAATGTCTCTGACCAAACAATCAGAAACAGACTTTATGAGGGTGGCCTGAGGGCCTGACGTCCTCTAGTGGGCCCTGTGCTCACTCCCCAGCACCATAGAGCTCAATTGACATTGAACACCAGAATTGGCAGGTCTCCCACTGGTGTCCTGTGGTTTACATATAAACAGTTAATACATTACTTACGGCAAAATGGGTTCCAGATTCACTAAGTTTTCACAAGAAATAAAATAAATAAAATGTGATGCAGCTTTGCTTGTAGAATATTAATTAAAAATCAATCCATCATAGATGAACAAACAAAGTGAATAAGCTGGATACAAAGTGCTCATAATACCTAAATAAATTAACATAGGTATCATGAATTACTACATAATCAAAGTACTCCAAAAAATGCGTGTAAAGTTCATATGATTCCAAATGTAACATAATCCAACACCATAGAATGAGAATCCATGTTTAATGTGAATTCCATGCATTAAGTGGTGCCGCTTCTGTGCTCTCAGAACTCTCACCTCCAACGCATGTAAAACTGTGTGTCTAATGAGACATCTCCACAGTTGATCATTATCTCCTTTGTCCACTAGGGGCTATCCACTTCTCCTCCTCCCATATGATAGATGTAAGGTAGCCTTAGGGATCCACTGTTTCACTGAATAACAGTAGCCTCACCCATAAGAGAATACACCTCTTATAGTGTAGTAGATTAATAAAACTTCCAATATTTATGTAAATTGCACTTACATTCAAAATAAAAGAGATTCGCTTTACAGACAAGAGATCGTGGCTTGTACTTCCTTTATCTTCCTCAGCTTACACCCGACACGTTGCGTCACAGTCACGTGACTTCATCAGGGTTACCCTGACTTTACACACATTTTTGGAGCACTTTGATATCAGTTCACTTTGATTGTGTAGTAATTGATGATACCTATATTAATTTATTTAGGCATTATGAGCACTTTGTATCCAGTTTATTCACTTTGTTTGTTCAGCTTTGATGGATTGATGTTTATTTAATATTCTGCAAGCAGGCCTACATCACATTTTATTTATTTTATTTCAGTTGCATTGTGGGAACACAATTGGTGATAGCAGCAGCATTCACAGTAGTAGTCACTCTATATATATCGCTCACTAGATGCAGAAGTTAATTTCACTTATTTTATTGACATGTTTTCACAAGAGTTTCACAATTTTAAGCTCGCTTTCTCAGACTGAAATCCTGGACACTGCTGTTTGACTGGAGAGGGAGAGAGTGAGAGAAATGACTTTTCCTCTTCAATTCTTTTTTCATAAATTTGAACTTGAGCTTCTGAGGGTTGTAAACAAAAGTTTTCTTTTGTTTTGTAGCAAAGAAATATAAGCTGGCAATCCAAAAAAACCTGAAAAGGAGCCAAAATCTTTACCTTCTGGTTGCAATAGAAGATACAAACTGTTCTATATAATTGCGTAAAAAAAAGTTATGTTCCTAAATATGTACAGTATTAAGTAAACAAAGTATCTTTAAACCACTTTAAATTACATTTCATATATCCCTAACAGTTGAAATATGTGACCTTTTATGATGTGTCGTGTGTATGTATTAGAAAATACAACAAAGAACATAGCAAAAAAAAAAAAAAGAAAACACAAAGAAAAAAATGTGTCATTGCACCAGGAAGAATAATCACAAATATAATGTTTTTTTTTTCAAAAACAAACAGTATTTTTTTTATCTGCGTGTATGCCAAAAGCAGTTAGAAATAGCTTGTTAGTCCTCTTATTAAGAACATTGACACCTTTGTTTTAACAACGGTTTCTTTTTATAGCGATATTACTTTTTAGTGTGTTAGTTCAAAATGATCTTTGTGAATGTTTTTACAAAGCTGATGCTTATTAGCTGTGTTTGATTTACAGCAGTTCTATAAATATATATATATATTTATAAAACAAATAACAGCTTCTGCAGTTAATCCTCAAGTACAACTTGATATTCGTTATATAAGTTAACTTATATACGGTAAATGTACAAGATAACAAAAAAGTGTAAATATTAACCCAATGGTCAAAACTGAGAAATGCAATATTCTTCTTATAAAACACTCTCAACTTATGGTGAAATATCCTGCAAGTGAAATATAACAAGACATACATATACAATATATACAGATATATATATATATATATATATATAAGATTTTTGTATTTTTTGTTTTCTTATTTTTTGCTATAAGAAACCATTTCACTGGTTGCACATTACACTGTTCAACAAATTTTTATTTTTTGCCAGTTTTGGAAACAAAAGGATCCATTTCTTAATGAATTTCACATTCTGAGTTCAAATATAACAATGAAATTTGTCAATTGGCTCTAGTTTTTCTGTAAACGGAAAGTTTTCTACTATAGGCGTAATGACTACATAATACACAATAATTATATAGATAGATGTCTTTCCACAAATATAAAGCAAGTGATATTGACTACATAACAAAGCCTAAATGGCATAATATATTGCATAGGATTACCAAGAAAAATTATAGCCATAAGCTAAGTTGAATCATTTTAATACTTAGGATTCTCACTAGTTTTGTCTTCAGTTTGTGTCGGTTTTGCTTCTCTTGGCTTTTCTCTTGTATTCGAGGAAAGGGCTATCTCTTACAACTGCACGTGACTACACGCTTCAGGTTCTTCCTCACTTGACTCAACCACGAAGGATTCTGGTGCTTTAGGAATTGGTAGCCCCTCTCCATGAGGAACTGGACGTATTGCCGATGGAATATTTGGATAGTGCACAGATAACTTTTTCTTCTTATTTAGCCCTTTTACAATTGGAGGCACCATACAAAAGTAACAATTACTAACATGATCTGTTGGCTCTCTCCAAATCATTGGCACAGCGAAAGGCATAGATGCCTTTTTTCCATTCAACCATTGCTCCAGTGCCGTCCCACAAGAATTGCAGCATATATGTGGTGCCCAGCTCTTGTCCTGGTCTCCTATCTTGCAGCCAAAATACAAGTTGTAGGCTTTCTTAATCATTCCTGTTATCCTCCTTTTTTGTGAGATAAAAGTTATTTCACCGCAGATATAGCAGAAATTATCTGCTTTATTCACACAAGTTCGAGGCATTACTGAGTAGCCTATATAAGCATAAAATGAAATGTAAAGACGCTGTCAAACTACAATCAGCTACAGATACTGCAGCTTTTATGCAGTGAAGTGATGCAATTAAAGGCTAATATTGCATCATCTCAGTATACATGCAATTTTCTATTGGTCACCAGTATCAATTGCGCAGTATGCAGCTGAAGTTGCATCATAATTTTGAATGGCTTACGTCATTAGATGGGTGAATATATCATGGAAACTAGAGGCAATCAACATTTTTTAGGGTCATTTTCGTTTTCAGCACCCCAAAATTATGTAAGATTAGCTAATTTTATGCCCAAAACTTTTTACCTGTTGAACAGTGTTATTAGCTTACCAATAAATGGTTTATAATAAGTAAACTTTGGAAATGTTTCACTATATGCTTCATGGTACTCAGTGGTAAGGGAAAAAGAGAATTCACAGACCAAATATCTGGATACAGCGAACTTTGCAAATAAACTTTTATTACATGACAGTGTACTGTGTGTTTTCACAAGGTAAGCTCACTTTGTCAGACTGAAATCAGTGGCACAGGGGCAGACTGACCATTTGGAAACTGCCCGAGGGCCCAGGGTCAGTAGGGGGCACCATGAGATGCCCCTGGTACCTTTTTCATAGGCTTTTTTGAGTTTGGGCAAGGACACAGGGGCCCCATGATCCCCTATTGCCCAGGGGCCCCATTAGTTGTCAGTCCACCCCTGCATAGGCATATACATTTAACTGGAGGGGTAAAAGTTATGTCTCTCTTGTCTCTAAATCTAAGCTTGAGCTATTGAGCTCTGTTTAAAAAAAGGTTTTTTGTGTGTGTGTGTGTCTGTGTTTTTGTAGGAGTTAAAGAGAAGCTGAGAAACCTAAAATGGAACTACAATCTCCACCTCCTGGATGGCAATAAGAATACAAATCATTCTATTCATATGTGATATTTCATATTTTAAATATATACAGAAAAAAAGAAAATATTATGTATTTCATTTTTTATGACTATGTGTATAAAAAAAACAAACTGTACATTCCATTTTACTTGCCCCTGTCACGCAACTGAAGTATGTTGACCTCATATGATCGTGTAATATGTGTGCACAACTATGCATGTCAGGAAATTCTACAAAGCAAAAAAAAGAAAAAAACTAAAAAGAACAAAGTATAGCATTATGACATGAGGAATTAATATTGCATGAATATGCTGTGCATTTATTTCCATAACAACAGTGTCTTTTTATCTGTCTGAATGACAAGAGCATTTAAGAGTTATAACTTGTCAGCCTTCATATTTAAAGAAGGAACACCTTTGTTTTCACAACAACTTCTTTGTTAAAGCTTTTTTATAGTAAGCATAGTACCAGTGTTTAATTCAGTGTTTTATATATATATATATATATATATATATAGTGGGAAAACATTTTTTTGATCCCTTGCAGATTTTGTATGTTTGCACACTTACAAAGAAATGAAGAGTCTATACTTTTTATCATGGGAAATTGAGTTACAGTTCAGTGAGTAAGGTGAGTCTTTGATCCCCAAGCATAACATGACTTAGTACTTGGTGGAGAAACCCTTGTTGGTAAGCACAGGAGGGATTTTGGTTCTTCACAGATCTTCTCTAAATCCTTAAGGTTTCTTGGCTGTTGTTTGGCAACTCGAAGTTTCAGCTCCCTCCATACATTTTCTAAAGAATTAAGCAGGGCTGAAGGTAATTTTTTTTTTTGGGGGGGGGGGGGGATTCAGCTCACAACTGAGTTGCATTTTTACCCCCCCAACAACTTTTCCCCCTTGAAGGAAGGAGGGGAGGGGTGGGTGGAAGGGTGGAAGGAAGGGGTGGGTGAATTGAAGGAAGGGCAGGTGGGTGGGTGAAAGGAAGGCAGGGAGGGGTGGAAGGAAGAAAGGAAGGAAGGCAGGAAGGGGTGGGTGGAAGGGGTGGATGGAAGGAAGGGAGGGGTGGGTGGAAGGAAGGAGTGGGTGGAAGGAAGGGGGGGTGGAAGGAAGGAAGGAAGGAAGGAGTGGGTGGAAGGAAGGGAGGAAAGGGTGGAAGGAAGGAAGGAAGGAAGGAAGGAAGGAAGGAAGGAAGGAAGGAAGGAAGGGGTGGCTGGAAGGAAGGGAGGTAGGGGTGGGTGGAAGGAAGGAAGGGATGGGAGGGTGGAAGGAAGGAGTGGGTGGAAGGAAGGAAGGGGTGGGTGGAAGGAAGGGGTGGGTGGACTGAAGGGTGGGTAGAATGAAGGGAGGAGTTGGTGGTAGGATGGAAGGAAGGAAGGAAGAAAGGAAGGGTGGGAGGGGTGGGTAGAAGGAAGTAAGGAAGGGAGAGGTGGGTGTAAGGAAGGCAGGGGAGGGTGTAAGGAGGGATGGGAAGAAGGGAGGGGTAAAAGGAAGGAAGGGGTGGGTAGAAGGAGGGGAGGGGTGAGAGGAAGGAAGGAAGGCAGGGGTGGGTGGAAGGAAGTGAAGGGTGGAAGGAAGTAAGGTTATGTCGGACTCAACATGACTCATTCATATGCATCAGAGCTGTCGGCTGCTGTGTTCAGTTTCCCGCCCACACCTCCTCTGAAGCTGCATGGACTGGAGTGTCGGCAGGCACAGGGAGAGGCAGAGCAGATCCAGCTTCCCTCCCCCCTCTGCTATTGGTGTGGAGGATGGAGGGAGGGGCTGGGCAGTGAGAAGAACACAGCAGCATTGGGAGCACAAAGGGCGGGGGCAGAAAGAAAACTGAACCAACAAGTACGTTCTGTGTAGCAGTGGGGGCAAGCAGCGATTTCCTGTATGGCTTTCAATGAAGCAGCTGGAAGGCAATTCTCCTCCTCTTCCTCCCACGGCTTCCAGCTGCTTTATTGAAAGCCATACAGGAGATTGCTGCTTGTCATCTTCATCACTGCCACCCCTCCCACACACCGCTAGTCCCGGCACTGCTTGCCACCCCAACCTTATTTCCACTCGTTGGTGAGTGGAAATTTTGAAGGCTGCAGGCATGGTTGGCAACTCTCTTCTGGGGGGTTTCAGACCCCCCCAACCCTCCCTTATCTACGCCCCTGGGATTATGGTCTGGAGACTGGCTAGGCCACTCCTTTGTTGCCTTGGCGGGATGTTTTGCGTCATTGTCATACATGAAGACCCATCCACAACCCATCTTCAGTGTTCTGGCTGAGGGAAGAAGGTTCTCATTCATGATTTTACAATACATGGCCCCTCCATTGGCCCCTCAATGTGGCAGAAAAATCTGCCTGTACCTTTAGCAGAGAAACAGCCCCAAAGCAAAAAGTTTCCACCTCCACCTGCATGACTGTAGGGATGGTGTTCTTAGGGTCATAGTCAGCATTTTTCCTCTGTCCAGCACAGCGAGTTGAGTCAATGCCAAAAAGCTAAATTTTGGTCTCATCTGACCTCAGCACTTTCTCCCAATCCTTCTCTGAATCATTTAGATGTTTATTGGAAAATTTCACACGGGCCTGTACATGTGCCTTCTTGAGGAGGGGAACCTTGCGGGTGCTGCAGGATTTCAATCTATGGCAGCGTATTGTGTTACCAATGGTTTGTTTGGTGACTGTGGTCCCAACTGCCTTGAGATCATTCACAAGCTCCTCCCGTGTTGTTCTGGGCTGATTCCTCACTTTTCTCATTATCATCCTTACCCCATGAGGCAAACAGCAGCATGGAGCTAGAGACCGAGGGTGATTGATGGTTATTTTGTGTTTCTTTCATTTGCGAATAATCGCTCAAACAGATGTCTCCTTCTCACCAAGCTTCTTGCTGATGGTCTTGTAGCCCATTCCAGACTTGTGCGGGTCTACAGTCTTGTCCCTGACATCCTTTGACAGCTTTTTGGTGGTGCCCAAGAAAGAGATTCTGTGGACAGGTGTCTTTTATACACATAATGCGTTGTCATCAGGAGCACCTTCTTGGAAAGGACTAATCTGTGTACCACATGAGCACATACTCAGTCTGTAGAAGCCAGAATTATTGTTGGTTGGTAAGGGATAAAATACTTTTTACTCACTGAACTGCAACTCAATTTATAACACTGGTATCATGTTTTTTTCTGTATTTTTGGTTGATATTCTTTCTCTATCATTTGAAATTCACCTATGGTAAAAACGATAGACCCTTCATTTCTTTGTAAGTGGGCAAACGTACAAAATCTGCAGGGGATCAAATGATTATTTTCCCCACTGTATATATATATGTACTGTATATACTATATTTCCAAAAGTATTGGGACACCTGTCTTTGCACGTACATGAACTTTAATGGCATCCCAGTCTTAGTCCGTAGGGTTCAATATAGCGCTTGCCCACTCTTTGCAGCTATAACAAGGTTTAGGAGAGCATCTATGGGAATGTTTGACCGTTCTTCCAGAAGAGC
Source organism: Staurois parvus (assembly GCF_062004578.1). Taxonomy (NCBI): domain Eukaryota; kingdom Metazoa; phylum Chordata; class Amphibia; order Anura; family Ranidae; genus Staurois; species Staurois parvus. The sequence continues at coordinate 6,696,745 of NW_028317969.1, forward strand.
ATTTGTGAGGGCACTGATTGTCAGGCACTGATGTCAGATGAGAAGGCCTGGTTTGCAGTTTCTGCTCTAATTCATCCCAAAAATGTTCTATTGGGTTGAGGTCAGGACCCGATAGAACATAGGCCAGTCAAGTTCCTCCACCCCAAACTCACTCCTCCATGTCTTTATGGACCTTGCTTTGTGCACATGTTGGAACAGGAAGGGGCCATCCCCAAACTGTTCCCACAAAGTTGTGAAAATGAAATTGTCCAAAATGTCTTGGTATGTTGACACCTTAAGAGTTCCCTTCACTGGAACTAAGAGGCCAAGCCCAACCCCTGAAAAACAACCCCACTCCATAGTCCTCCCTCCACCAAACTTTACACTTGGCACAATGCAGTCAGGTAAGTACCATTCTCCTGGCAACCGTCAAACCCAGACAAATTCATCGGATTGCTGGATAGAGAAGTGTAATTCGTCACTCCAGAGAACACATCTCCACTGCTTTAGAGTCCAGTAGCGGCGTGCTTTACACCACTGCGTCCGACGCTTTGCATTGCACTTGTGTTGTGAGGCTTGGATGCAGCTGCTTAGCCATGAAGCTCTCTACGCACTGTTGTTGTGCTAATCTGAAGGCCACATGAAGTTTGGAGGTCTTTAACTATTGACTCTGCAGACAGTTGGCGACTTCTGCACACTGTGCGCTTCAGCATGCTCTGACCACGCCCTGTCATGTTACGTCCTACCACTTCATGACTGAGTTGCTGTTGTTTCCAGTTGCTTCCACTTTGTTATAACACCACTAACAGTTGAGCGTGGAATATTTAGTAGCAAGGAAATGTCACAGATGGACCTATTGCACAGGTGACAACCTATCATGGTACCACACTTGAATTCATTGAGCTCCTGAGAACGACCCATTCTTTCACAAATGTTTGTAGAAGCAGTCTGCATGCCTAGGTGATGATTTTATATACCTGTGGCCATGGAGGTGATTGGAACACCGGAATCCTATGATTTGGAGGGGTGTCCCAATACTTTTGGCAATACAGTGTATTTTTCCCCATTATTTGGATTGTGGTCCCTTTAAGTGGGATTACTTGTGTGCCTTTTTAAGTAGTCAGGGATTTTCACCCATGCAGGATGAGGGGTTCTATATACATATATATTCTATATAAATGGCCATCACAAGTGCCTAAGGTAGAGCTAGGAGGCAGAGAAATATATGAACCCATACCCAGAGAATACAGCCAAGTTCTGAAGACAAAAAATATGTATTTTATCTGCCAAAGCATTTGCAAATTTGTGAAGCAGATCTAATGATTTGTACATATTTTCTACACTGAGCTGTTTTCTTTGTATATTTTACTGTCTCTACCTCCCCCCCCCCCCAATTTGTGTTACATAGTATAGTCTTTTGTTTGCCACTCCTTGCTTCACCATGCAATAACTTTGTTTTTTTGCTTGTTTTTGTTTTGTTTTTTATAAATAGAACTTCCCCCTAAGTTTTATTGTTTTATGATGCTCTTTTACCTCATGCTCAGAAAACAACCTTGCAACCTGCAAAATCTGGAATTAGCAACATTGAGTCTTCTTGGTTAGTTGGAGCTGCCTGTGGAGTCTGCCAAGTCAGCAAGTTACATTAGGCTGGGTCTCAGGAGGTTTGTTCAGTTGCATAAAGTAGAATTTGAAGCACAACACAACCAATTTTATTCAGCTGGCTTGTGCCTGCAATATGAAAGGAGAAGCAATACAATGATGAGCTCATTTCTTTGTCACTCTGTTTTGCTTTATTTTTTACCACTTGTCCTCCAGAGGATTTACCCCCCTTCCTGGCCAGGCCATTATTTGCAATATGGCCCTGCATTACTTTAACTGACAATTGAGTGGTCATGCAACGCTGCACCCAAATGAAATTTACATCCTTTTTTTCCCACAAATAGTACTTTCTTTTGGTGATATTTGATTTCCTGTGTGGGTTTTTTTTTTGCGCTATAAAAAAAAGACCGACAATTTTGAGAAAAAAACTATTTTTGACTTTTTGCTATTAAAAATGTCCAGTAAAAGAATTTAAAAAATCTAATTTCGTCATAAATTTAGGCCAAAATGTATTCTGCGACATGCCTTTGCTAAAAAAAATCCCAATTCGTGTAAATTAATTGGTTTACGTGAAAGTTATAGCTTGTACAAATGGCGGTATAGATACTGGGATTTTTTTGTTTAATGGTAATGGCGGCGATCAGCGACTTATAGCAGGACTGCGGCGGGCATTATGACACTGGGGGGAACTGACTTGGTGTCACTGACATCCCCAGTGCAGGATCTGACAGGGGAGAGATCTGTGTTGTTTATACACAGGTCTCTCCCCTGTCAGAGATACTCGGTAATCACCGGGTGCCGGTGAGAAATCACTGGCTGGAATCCGGTGATTAACAGCCGAAGGCCGCGAATGGTGGCGCAGGTAGGGTGCGCGCGCCCCCTACCCGGAACTGCGAAGTCACATATATATACATGATTTTGCGCACCCATGCCGCCAAGTAGCAGTATTTCTGCTATGGGGCAGCACAGAAGCGTTTAACCTCCTTGGCGGTATGATTCTTTCTGATTTTTTGTGCTGAAAGCGGTACCATTTTTTTGCATGGAAATATGTCGTTTTTTATTGTAGGCTGTAATTTTTAGGAATAACTCACTGAAATCTGTCCGAACAAGAGTCTAGTAAACATTCCGGGTATGATAAAACTTGAAACACGAAATCATAAATTATAATTTAATAAATAATCATAAAAAATAATAATAATAATATAATAATAATACATTTAATTCAATAATATAATCAAACCAAAAACACTGAAATTTGAAATACAGAGGCAAATTTGCACATCGCTGAGCAAAGTCGCAAAATCATTTTCAGTGTCTGATGACGCATTTCCCCACGAATCATTATCACTCAATTCTGCAAGTGGTTCTGATTTACTATCGCTGTTCTCTAGCCGGTCTAAAACCGCTTTTGACGTAAAGGGACGCTTTTTGGACTCCATGGACTTTTCTAAGTTTCCAGGCAGAAAGATCAGTAAAAATGCAGGCAGGGCACAGGACAAAGCAGTAGGGACAAAATGTATGTGAAATGCATTGAAACAGCAATAACAGCAAAAATTAAATTTTTTAAAAATTTCAAATTTGCCGCCGGTTTCCGGCGCCCGTACGTCCCGACAACACAGGGACTGGAACACGGAAGCCGGATGCCAGCATCGGCCGGAGACGCTGCAGGGGACACATTGCGGGAACGAAGAACAAGGTAAGTGCTGCAGGGACCCCCTGAGCAACGCCGCATGGTAAGCCTGAGTGTAGCTCGGGGTTACCGCTCTGGGTACTCAAATTTTATCCCGAGCGACACTCGGGAAAACTGCTAAGGAGGTTAAGATCACTTTTTGGTAAAAACTAGGAAGCATAAAAACCTCTTTGGTGTATTAATGTTTGCTTTACTAAACAGAAATGCTGCACACATAAACTACTTACAATTTCAGGAAAACAATACATGACATTGCAGAGTACAGAGTATTGCAAAATATGCATACATTATACACATGCACAAGCTATCTATCCTTCTCAGCAAATCAGCATGGACAATGTATGCAAAATGGATACATTAAAGTTACTTAACGGGTTATAATGTAGGTTTAGTGTCATTCCCAGGTGATGTTGCCTTCTTCCAGTCTTCCTTCCCCAGAGACCTTCCAGACTGCTTGCTTCTCCAAAGTCTTCCAAAACCATTGCTTTCTGTTCAGCGCATGACTTTGTTCAAGCCCTTCGTATCCTCCCCTTACTTCCTGCCAACATCACTTCCTTTTGCTTGAGCTTCATGAACCGGTCAAACAAGTTAATTAGCAAATGAATAGCTTCTAAAAAACAATACTTGGTGACTAAAATGTTGCATTTTTATGCTATAAGAATCACTAAAATAGCCAAAGAAATACACTCCACTCTGACTGGTTCCCTATGCTGCTTCTTCCTTTTACACTCCTGCACTGCTATGCAGGGGACACTGATACCAGGTCAAAGCCAAGCACATACACTGCTCGCCATAAAAAAAATAAATTCATGGATGTATTAATGACTACAGGGCTGCATTCATTTGTGGCTTTCATATCAGTCTGGACTTCATTTTTAATACAATTTTAATTCTCTTTTTCAGACAGTTGGATATATCCAATGAATATTCTTAACTAATCCCTGGTGGAAATCTCAATCACAAAATTCTATCTCCTGATAAATCTTTGATCTGACGATGTTTGCTAACAAATGGTTCATAAATACCAACCCCGCGCTCCTAATCCACCCTAACAAATATATCTCCTAAAACAAATAACAGCTGCTACAATTAATCCTCAAGTACAACTTCATATAAATAATAGAAACAGCATCTACCGCGTAACATCATAAATAATATCCCAAACGTACAAAAGTAACTTAAAGGGGTAAATATGAATACTATGTTCAAAACAGATCTGACACAGATCTATCTGTCTGTCTATCTATCTATCTATCTATCTATCTATCTATCTATCTATCTATCTATCTATCTATCCAGTATATGTAGTATATGTATATATGCAATATACAGTATACAGTTGCAAGAAAAAGTATGTGAACCCCTTGGGATTACGTGGAGTTTTGCATGCATTGGGCATACAATTTGCTCTGAACGTCATCTAAGTCACAACAATAGAAGAACACAGTCTGCTGAACATAATACTACACAAACATTAGATGTTACCATGGTTTAATTGCACATAACATGTAAACATTCACAGTGCAGGGAGGAAAAAGTATGTGAGGCCCTAGCTTAATGACTTCTCCCAGAGCTAATTGGAGCCAGGAGTGAGCCAACCTTGACTCCAATCAGTGCGATGATATTGCATGTGTTGCTGACAGCTGTCCTGCCCTTAAAAAACACACACCTGTTTTGGGTTTGCTGGTTTCAAGAAGCACTGTCTGATGTGAACCATGCCTCGCAGAAAAGAGCTCTCAGAAGACCTACGATCAAAAATTGTTGACTTGCATGAAGCTGGAAAGGGTTACAAAAGTATCTCCAAAAGCCTTGATGTTCATGTGTCCACGGTAAGACAGACGGTCTACAAATGGAGAAAGTTTAGCACTGTTGCTACTCTCCCTAGGCGTGGTTGTCCTGTAAAAATGACTGCAAGAGCACAGCGCAGAATGCTGCATGAGGTAAAGAAGCATCCCAGAGTGTCAGCTAAAGACCTACAGAAATCTCGGGCACATGCTAACATTTTTGTTGACACATCTACAACAAGGAAAACATTAAACAAGAATGGAGTACATGGGAGGACACCACGGAGGAAGCCATTGCTGTCCAAAAAGAATATTGCAGCACGTCTGAAGTATGCAAAAGAGCACCTGGATGTTCCACAGCACTACTGGCAAAATATACTGTGGACAGATGAAACCAAGATTGAGTTGTTTGGGAAGAACACACAACACTATGTGTGGAGAAAAAAAGGCACAGCACACCAACATCAAAACCTCATCCCCACTGTAAAACATGGCGGAGGGAGCATCATGGTTTGGGGCTGCTTTGCTGCCTCAGGGCCTGGACGGATTGTTGTCATTGATGGGAAAATGAATTCCAGAGTTTATCAAGACATTTTGCAGGAAAACGTACGACCATCTGTCCGCCAACTGAAGCTCCGCAGAGGATGGGTGATGCAACAGGACAATGACCCAAAGCATACAAGTAATTCAACAAAACAATGGCTGCAACAGCACAGAATACGCCTTCTGGAGTGGCCCAGTCAGAGTCCTGACCTCAACCCGATTGAAATGCTGTGGCATGACCTTAAGAGAGCGATTCACACCAGACATCCCAAGAATATTGCTACACTGAAACAGTTTTGTGAAGAGGAGTGGTCCAAAATGACTCCAGATCGTTGTGCAGGTCTGATCTGCAACTACAGGAAACGTATGGTTGAGGGTATTGCTGCCAAAGGAGGGTCAACCAATTATTAAGTCCAAAGGTTCACATACTTTTTCCTCCCTGCACTGTGAATGCTTACATGTTATGTGCAATTAAACCATGGCAACATCCAATGTTTGTGTAGTATTATGTTCAGCAGACTGTGTTCTTCTATTGTTGTGACTTAGATGACGTTCAGAGCAAATTTTATGCCCAATTCATGCAAAACTCCACGTAATCCCAAGGGGTTCACATACTTTTTCTTGCAACTGTATACTATATGTTCTTATACAGCAGTAGCAACATATAATATGTGTTTGCTTTCCGAATAGGAGTATATATATATATATATACACACACAGTATATACTATATGTCATTATATAGCAGTGTCAGCATATAATGTGTGTTTGCTTTTGGAATAAGAGGACAATTTACTGTGGTTGCTTTGAACATTGGCCGCTTGATGACTGCATAAACGTACAGTGCACAGCATAAATGAGTACATCCCAAGAGATGTGTCAGAAAACCTTTCCTTTCAGAATCAACATTTTCTATGAGATACTATACTACAAAATACTCCCACAAATGTGGGCCATTGATTGCAAACAAGATTTCTTAATTTGCACACACAAAAAAGTATTTTTCCTAACAAATTAATTAAAGACCATGTTGCAAAAAATGAATACACCCCAATGAAAGTCCTAGGAGCAAAGCTACAGTTGCAAGAAAAAGTATGTGAACCCCTTGGGATTACGTGGAGTTTTGCATGAATTGGGCATAAAATGTGCTCTGAACGTCATCTAAGTCACAACAATAGAAGAACACAGTCTGCTGAACATAATACTACACAAACATTAGATGTTGCCATGGTTTAATTGCACATAACATGTAAACATTCACAGTGCAGGGAGGAAAAAGTATGTGAACCTTTGGACTTAATAACTGGTTGACCCTCTTTTGGCAGCAATAACCTCAACCAAACATTTCCTGTAGTTGCAGATCAGACCTGCACAACGATCTGGAGTAATTTTGGACCACTCCTCTTCACAAAACTGTTTCAGTGTAGCAATATTCTTGGGATGTCTGGTGTGAATCGCTCTCTTAAGGTCATGCCACAGCATTTCAATCGGGTTGAGGTCAGGACTCTGACTGGGCCATCCCAGAATGCGTATTCTGTGCTGTTGCAGCCATTGTTTTGTTGAATTACTTGTATGCTTTTAGACAACAAAATCCTAATTACCAAGAATTCAATTACAGGTGAGTAGTCACAAGGCCTGAGAAATAAAATAATTTCTTTACACAAGAAAGGTGAAGGCTACAAGAAGATCAGCAAAGCTTTACTTATTAGTCAGAATACTGTAGCAAAAGTGATACAAAACTTTGGCAAAGATGGAACTGCAGCCATCTCACAGAGACGTCCAGGCCAACATTAACACCTCGTCAGGAGCATCTTCTGATGAGAAGGGTTGAAGAAAATCACCATGCAAGTTCACTGCAGTTAGCTAAAGAAGTAGAAAGCATACACTGCCTATGGGGATTTCTGAAGGGACAAGGTGTCTTGTACCTGATGGGAGACTGAAATGACAAGGTCGGCCTCACTTGTGTCACTAGCCCTGACCCCACTGGAGTTGGAACAGAGGGAGTCTAGGGACCAGGTGGACAAGAGCGCCAGTGGTTGTTGTTTGCAGCTCTTGCAGATGATGACCTTGGAAGGCTGATGACCCTCTGATTCCGGCACAGTAATAACAAGCAAAGCAGGTCTTGTAGATTGCCAGGCGTGCACCAGAGCAAGGCAGGTAATGAGGACAAGAGACAGGAGCAGTGTCATGGGAATAGCCAGGGTCATCAACAGTTGGGCAGCACAGTACAGAATCAGAAGGAAAGCCAAGGTCAGGAGCAGAGCCGAAGTCAGGAACCAGTATCAATCAGGAGAGCAATCAGAGTCAGGTGAGGAACAAGCCGGGTCAGTAACAAAGGAATCACACAGGAACAAGCAGGACACGGGGGAGCTGAAGACCAGTCAGCACTAAACATGGGAAGAGACACTCTTTAAATAGGCCATCTGGTGCCAATCTTCGCCGTGCATGTGCACGTGCACGATCGCGCATTTCTGCGTGCATGCGCACAACCGGCAATTCTTCTCCGGGTATTCCTATGCGCATTTCCGATCGCCATTCGTCTGGTCGAAAATCCCTTACAGAAGGTGAGTATCACTCCCTATCCAGCTTCCAGTTTCTAAAAAAGGTCATTCTTGAAGAATGGAAAATGATAGATGTTGCAATATGTTGCCAACTAGTTCATTTCATGGCTAGAAGCCTGGGTGCTATTCTTACAAATCATGGAGGTTATACAAAATACTAGATGGAGTAGTTTTTGTTGTGGGTGTATTCATTTTTTCATCAACTAATTTGAGTAAAACTGAAGATTTTGTAATCTAAGTTATATTATTAACCTTACTTTCATGTAATGAGCTAAACAAATGTTCTATAAAACTCAGTTTTGTAAAAATTTTGGAAATTGTTCTTCTGTTCATTGAGATATTGATTAAAATCTTACTTTTCAAAAGGGGTGTACTCATTTATGCTGAGCACTGTATATATCTGATGGCAGGGTGGGTGGGCCTTAAAGCTGAACTGAAGTTCTGCTGTAAAATATTGTGAGCAGGCAGACATTTATTACAAAGGACGTGCACTGTCTCTTCTGCAATAAAGTGCCCCTACCCGCTTGTTCACTGTCTTCATTGGCACTCAGCAGCAAATGTCAGCACAACTGAGGGTCCATTGGACAGGTAAGTATTCAGCCTTTAGTAACTCAAAGGAGTACGCTTACAATGCTATGCCGGTCTCTGAGTGCTGAGATGACAAAGCTCCTTCATATGCACTGAAGTGATGTCATTCCCCGCTGGTCAATGAAGAGGAACGACACTCAGGAGAAGATGCTGACTCCATTGAGGGTCCATTGGTCTGCACTAAGTTACAAGACATATTTTTGCCATCCTCTGCAACAAAAATTTAAGTTTTAGTCAGATACCCCCAAAGGGAAATCTAAAATGATGCAGACCCTTTCCTCATTAGAACTCTGCAGGTGCAGCAACTGATGGATAATTATAAAATCCCTTCCATTCACATGGAGTGGAGTTACTCTTTAAACCTGTATACCTGAATAAGAGGGAAGTAAACAATCATACCTACCTACACTATATTGTAAAAAGTATTGGGACACCCCTTCAAATCATTGGATTCAGGTGTTGAAATCCCCTCTATGTACACATGTGTAGTGCACAGAAGTCACTAACTGTCTGCAGAGTCAATAGCTAAAGACCTCCAAACTTCACGTGGCCTTCACATTAGCACAACAGTGTGTAGAGAGCTTCATCGAATGGGTTTCCTTGGCCGAGCAGCTGCATCCAAGCCTTACATCACCAAGTGCAAATATTAGGAAAATTGCCTTTAAATGTAAGTGAAGATGAAGGTGTTGGAGGACGTTGCATTGAATTGAATAAAGATAGGCATCAACAACTGAATTTTCCCCAAAAAGTTACCCTCTTCCACCAGTATAGATATCTCAATTGGATGATTTACGCTCACCTCTTGTTCTGGTGACAATTCCTACATTTTAGAACATCTCTCACATCCTTAGTAACAGTGGTCTCCTGGTCAAACAAAAATAGCAGGACCACGATTAGAAATCATGGGGCCTGTACCACCTACTGGACAGCCCCCTTCCTTCATCTAGTCCTTTTTTTAACACATAGTGGAAATTCCCCCCTTTTAGGACTTCAGCCCTAAATAGTATACCCCCACCTAACAATTGTACTATACACTCACCAGCCATTTTATATGGTGCACCTTGCTAGCACTGGGTTGGACCTCCTGTTACCTTCAGAACTGTCTTCTTTGTGGCATAGATTCAACAATTCAGCAACATTCCTTAGAGATTTTGGTTTATATTGACATGAGTTGCTGTTGCCTTTTTGTCATCTCAAACCTGTCTGCCCATTATCCTCTGCCCTTTGACATCAAAAAGGCATTTTTGTCCACACAACTGGATATCTTATCATTTTTAGACCATTTTCTGTAAACCCTAGAGATGGTTGTGCTTGAAAATCCCAGTAGACCAGCAATTTTTGAAATGCCTGCCTGGCACCAACAACCATGGCACATTCAAAGTCACTTAAATCCCCTTTCTTCCCCATTCTGATGCTCGGTTTGAACTTCAGCATGTCGTCTTCACCATGTCTTGTTGCCATGTGATTGACTGATTATAACTTTGTGTTATAAGCAATTGAACAGGTGTACCTAATAAAATGTACACGACCCCAGACTGGCCTTGCAGATTTTGTCTGAGGTTCACAGGCACACAAGAGCTTCACAGTCTCACAACACAATAACCAAGCAGTAAGTGTCTTTTTGAGGTTTAATGTTCGTTGAACATGGTTGGGCTGTAGGGTGAGCCTTGGGATACTTGTGTTAGTGCACAGTGTAACAGAGGACACTCTCTGGCTTTAACTAGACTCCTCAGGGTGGGTTCCTTTTGGACTAGCAATAGGTGAACAAACAACTCGAGACTCAAATTATAGGAGCAGTGTCAGGAATGGTCTTGCCAATAATGGTGGGACTCACCTGCCTTGTGGGCTGCAGTACCAGGGCTGGCCAGCGGGTGCTCTCAGCAATCAGAGACTCAACCCTGCAGTCAGCCAAACACCTGAAGCTGATTACGGAGGTGTATTTAAGGGATGGCCAGACCTGCAGTCTGGGCCTTGGTGTGTGTTTCTCCATGGGCCCCTGTATCTTGTTACCTGCATTCCTGTTCCTGTTCCTGTTCCTGCCTGACTGACTGGTTGCCGACCCGGCCTGATTCTGACCTCTGGCTTCTCCTGTTTGATCCCTGGCTTGTGACCCCGACCATTCTCTGCCTGACCCCCTGTACCTACCTGCCCGTTAGTTGCTGTACCCGGCTCGTGACCTGACTACTCTCTGCCTGCTCCTCCTGTTCCTACCTGCCCAATTGTTATTGACCCGGCCTGCCTGACTACGCTTGCATTGTATGTATTGTTATTAGAGATGAGCGAAGAAATGAAAAATTCGATTCGACTGATTCGGCGAATTCGTGGACAATATTCGATTCGAGTCGAATAAATTCGCTGTGAATTTAACTTAAAAAAGGGTGTTTCTAGGCTTCAGAGAGACTTAATATTAGTGCAGAACACTGTACCTTTAATTTAAATGCCCTTGGAGTCTGCTGGGGAAGAGAAATAATACTGTCACTCAGTATGACATGCAGATGAGTGCCGTCGATCTTAGAATCACCGCACACTTCACTCATTTGGCCAGTCACGGGGCCAAAACCAGTGTTTGGAGCCACAGTGTGGCGGTGGAGGCAGCAGCAATGGGAGGCCATACAGCAACCTATGACAAAATGGAAACCAGCAGGAGTGTGAGGAGACCTGAAAGTGGCACATGGCAGAGGGGGAGCAATGGGAGGCGGTACAGGGACCCAGGTCACACTGTGGGCCCAGCAGCAGCGTGACCAGGCGGTACGGGGGCCCATGGCAGATTTGGGGCCTGGCAGCACCTATGGGAGGCCTGTAACCTGCCAGCAACCTATGACAAAATGGAAAACCGCAGGAGTGTGAGGAGACCTCAAAGTGGCACATGGCAGAGTGGGAGCAATGGGAGGCGGTACAGGGACCCAGGTCACACTGTGGGACCAGCATCAGCGTGAACAGGCGGTACGGGGGCCCATGGCCGATTTGACCTCGTTCATCCCATAGTCCTGCCGACTCACGAATAGCGTGGCCTCCTCAAAGGGCCTGAGCAAGCGCAGGTGTCACGCATGAGCTGCCAATGGCTGACATCTAAGTTACACAGGGAGTACCTTTATCCGCTTTTAACATCAGGAAATCTGTGATGGCCTTTCGCTGTTCGTAAAGGCGGTCTAACATATGTAGTGTTGAATTCCACCTTGTTGCAACGTCACAGCATGAGGAGTCGGTACGGGGGCCCATGGCAGATTACGTGCCTGGCAGCAGCAATGGGAGGCCCGTAATCTGCCAGCACCATATGTCAAAAAATTGAACACACCAGCAGTGTGAGGAGACCTCAAAGTGGCACATGGCAGAGTGGGAGCAATGGGAGGCGGTACAGGGACCCAGGTCACACTGTGGGCTCAGCAGCAGCGTGACCAGGCGGTACGGGGGCCCATGGCCGATTTGGGGCCTGGTGGCACCTATGGAAGGCGTGTAATCTGCCAGCAACCTATGACAAAATGGACAACCGCAGGAGTGTGAGGAGATTTCAAAGTGGCACATGGCAGAGTGGAAGCAATGGGAGGCCGTACAGGGACCCAGGTCACACTGTGGGCTCAGCAGCAGCGTGACCAGGCGGTACGGGGGCCCATGGCCGATTTGGGGCCTGGCGGCACCTATGGGAGGCCTGTAATCTGCCAGCACCCTATGACAAAATGGAACCCTGGGCTGGGGCAGGCAGAACCGCCGTATCTTTATCACGGTTTTCCCAGGCCACCGAATGGCGACGCTGCATATGCTGACGCAAGGCTGTAGTCCCAACATGGGCCCCCTGGCCACGCTTGACTTTCTGGTCACATAGTCGACATACGGCTACGTTTACTTCCTCAGGCGGCTTGACGAAAAATTGCCACACCGCAGAGTAGGAAACTTTGCCTCCGCTACTCCTCACTGGCTGACTGCTACTTCCTCCGTGCACACCGGCACCACTACTGGCCGTGGTGGTAGGCTGCAGTGGAGCTGGTGCTCTACTCCGTGGCCGTTTGCCTCCACTGACACTGCTGCGACCCTGCTGCCTCCTGGCAGCAGCAATGGGAGGCCGTACAGGGACCCATGAGAGACTCTGGACTTGGCAGCAGCATGAGGAGGCAGTATATAGGGGCCCATGGCAGATTAGGGGCCTGGCAGCAGCTATAGGAGGCCCGTAATCTGCCAGCACCCTATGTCAAAAAATTCTACACACCAGCAGTGTGAGGAGACCTGAAAGTGGCACATGGCAGAGTGTGGCGATGGAGACAGCAGCAATAAGAGGCCGTACAGGGACCCATGAGAGACTCTGGACCTGGCAGCAGCATGAGGAGGCGGTATATAGGGGCCTATGGCAGATTAGGGGCCTGGCAGCAGCTATAGGAGGCCTGTAATCTGGCAGCACCCTATGTCCAAAAATTCTACACACCAGCAGTGTGAGGAGACCTGAAAGTGGCACATGGCAGAGTGTGGCGATGGAGACAGCACCAATGGGAGGCCGTACAGGGACCCATGAGAGACTCTGGACCTGGCAGCAGCATGAGGAGGCGGTATATAGGGGCCCATGGCAGATTAGGGGCCTGGCAGCAGCTATGGGAGGCCCGTAATCTGCCAGCACCCTATGTCAAAAAATTGAAAACACAAGCAGTGTGAAGAGACCTGAATGTGGCACATGGCAGAGTGTGGCGATGGAGACAGCAGCAATGGGAGGCCGTACAGGGACCCATGAGAGACTCTGGACCTGGCAGCAGCATGAGGAGGCGGTATATAGGGGCCTATGGCAGATTAGGGGCCTGGCAGCAGCTATAGGAGGCCTGTAATCTGCCAGCACCCTATGTCCAAAAATTCTACACACCAGCAGTGTGAGGAGACCTGAAAGTGGCACATGGCAGAGTGTGGCGATGGAGACAGCAGCAATGGGAGGCCGTACAGGGACCCATGAGAGACTCTGGACCTGGCAGCAGCATGAGGAGGCGGTATATAGGGGCCCATGGCAGATTAGGGGCCTGGCAGCAGCTATAGGAGGCCCGTAATCTGCCAGCACCCTATGTCAAAAAATTCAACACACCAGCAGTGTGTGAGGAGACCTGAAAGTGGCACATGGCAGAGTGTGGCGATGGAGACAGCAGCAATGGGAGGCCGTACAGGGACCCATGAGAGACTCTGGACCTGGCAGCAGCATGAGGAGGCGGTATATAGGGGCCTATGGCAGAATAGGGGCCTGGCAGCAGCTATAGCAGGCCCGTAATCTGCCAGCACCCTATGTCAAAAAATTCTACACACCAGCAGTGTGAGGAGACCTGAAAGTGGCACATGGCAGAGTGTGGCGATGGAGACAGCAGCAATGGGAGGCCGTACAGGGACCCATGAGAGACTCTGGACCTGGCAGCAGCACGAGGAGGCGGTATATAGGGGCCCATGGCAGATTAGGGGCCTGGCAACAGCTATAGGAGGCCCGTAATCTGCCAGCACCCTATGTCAAAAAATTCTACACACCAGCAGTGTGTGAGGAGACCTGAAAGTGGCACATGGCAGAGTGTGGCGATGGAGACAGCAGCAATGGGAGGCCGTACAGGGACCCATGAGAGACTCTGGACCTGGCAGCAGCATGAGGAGGCGGTATATAGGGGCCTATGGCAGATTAGGGGCCTGGCAGCAGCTATAGGAGGCCCGTAATCTGCCAGCACCCTGTGTCAAAAAATTCTACACACCAGCAGTGTGTGAGGAGACCTGAAAGTAGCACATGGCAGAGTGTGGCGATGGAGACAGCAGCAATGGGAGGCCGTACAGGGACCCATGAGAGACTCTGGACCTGGCAGCAGCATGAGGAGGCGGTATATAGGGGCCCATGGCAGATTAGGGGCCTGGCAGCAGCTATAGGAGGCCCGTAATCTGCCAGCACCCTATGTCAAAAAATTCAACACACCAGCAGTGTGTGAGGAGACCTGAAAGTGGCACATGGCAGAGTGTGGCGATGGAGACAGCAGCAATGGGAGGCCGTATAGGGACCCATGAGAGACTCTGGACTTGGCAGCAGCATGAGGAGGCGGTATATAGGGGCCCATGGCAGATTAGGGGCCTGGCAGCAGCTATGGGAGGCCCGTAATCTGCCAGCACCCTATGTCAAAAAATTGAAAACACAAGCAGTGTGAAGAGACCATAATGTGGCACATGGCAGAGTGTGGCGATGGAGACAGCAGCAATGGGAGGCCGTACAGGGACCCATGAGAGACTCTGGACCTGGCAGCAGCATGAGGAGGCGGTATATAGGGGCCTATGGCAGATTAGGGGCCTGGCAGCAGCTATAGGAGGCCCGTAATCTGCCAGCACCCTATGTCCAAAAATTCTACACACCAGCAGTGTGAGGAGACCTGAAAGTGGCACATGGCAGAGTGTGGCGATGGAGACAGCAGCAATGGGAGGCCGTACAGGGACCCATGAGAGACTATGGACCTGGCAGCAGCATGAGGAGGCGGTATATAGGGGCCCATGGCAGATTAGGGGCCTGGCAGCAGCTATAGGAGGCCCATAATCTGCCAGCACCCTATGTCAAAAAATTCTACACACCAGCAGTGTGTGAGGAGACCTGAAAGTGGCACATGGCAGAGTGTGGAGATGGAGACAGCAGCAATGGGAGGCCGTACAGGGACCCATGAGAGACTCTGGACCTGGCAGCAGCATGAGGAGGCGGTATATAGGGGCCCATGGCAGATTAGGGGCCTGGCAGCAGCTATGGGAGGCCCGTAATCTGCCAGCACCCTATGTCAAAAAATTGAAAACACAAGCAGTGTGAAGAGACCTGAATGTGGCACATGGCAGAGTGTGGCGATGGAGACAGCAGCAATGGGAGGCCGTACAGGGACCCATGAGAGACTCTGGACCTGGCAGCAGCATGAGGAGGCGGTATATAGGGGCCCATGGCAGATTAGGGGCCTGGCAGCAGCTATAGGAGGCCCGTAATCTGCCAGCACCCTATGTCAAAAAATTCTACACACCAGCAGTGTGTGAGGAGACCTGAAAGTGGCACATGGCAGAGTGTGGCGATGGAGACAGCAGCAATGGGAGGCCGTACAGGGACCCATGAGAGACTCTGGACCTGGCAGCAGCATGAGGAGGCGGTATATAGGGGCCCATGGCAGATTAGGGGCCTGGCAGCAGCTATAGATGGCCCGTAATCTGCCAGCACCCTATGTCAAAAAATTCAACACACCAGCAGTGTGTGAGGAGACCTGAAAGTGGCACATGGCAGAGTGTGGCGATGGAGACAGCAGCAATGGGAGGCTGTATAGGGACCCATGAGAGACTCTGGACTTGGCAGCAGCATGAGGAGGCGGTATATAGGGGCCCATGGCAGATTAGGGGCCTGGCAGCAGCTATGGGAGGCCCGTAATCTGCCAGCACCCTATGTCAAAAAATTGAAAACACAAGCAGTGTGAAGAGACCTGAATGTGGCACATGGCAGAGTGTGGCGATGGAGACAGCAGCAATGGGAGGCCGTATAGGGACCCATGAGAGACTCTGGACTTGGCAGCAGCATGAGGAGGCGGTATATAGGGGCCTATGGCAGATTAGGGGCCTGGCAGCAGCTATGGGAGGCCCGTAATCTGCAAGCACCCTATGACAAAAAATGGAACACACCAGCAGTGTGTGAGGAGACCTGAAAGTGGCACATGTTTGAGGCATGATTCATGGCGGATTTAGTCAGTTGTGTCAGGAACTGGTGGTTTGAAATCCAGACTAATCCACGCCTGATTCATTTTCACAAACGTGAGTCTCTCCACACTTTGGGTGGACAGTTGTGTCCTCCGCGGAGTTACAATACCTCCTGCCGCACTAAACACGCGCTCCGATGCCACGCTACTGGCCGGGCATGACAGCCTTTCAAGGGCAAATTCAGCTAGTTGGGGCCAAAGGTCAAGTTTCGTTGCCCAGTAGTCAAGGGGATTGTCTACCTCGGTTGGCAGGGTGCTGTCCAAGTAGGCCCAAGCCTGTTGTTTGAGGTCCTGCTCCAGGTCCACCTGATGCTGCTGCTGCTGCTGCTGCGGCTGGTTAGTAGTTTCCTCACTGCGCTGGTGAAGAAAGCTACTCATCATCGACTGCAGACTGAGGCAGCCGCTGCTGGTGGAGCTGCCACTGCTCCTACCACCCCACCCCTCCCCTGCTGCCATGGCAGCGGAACGCGAGCGCACAGGGCCCACAGTGTCTGAGGATGGACGTTGGCGCACAAAGGCAGAGACCAACTGACTACATAGGTGGTTTTTATAGTACGTTATTTTGGCCTCCCTCTCAGCAGGTGTGAAAAAGGCCACCATTTTTGAACGGTAGCGAGGGTCCAACAAGGTGGACAGCCAAAAGTCATCCCTCTGTCTGATGGTTATTATTCGGCTGTCGCTACGCAAGCAACCGAGCATGCTATGGGCCATTTGTGCCAAGGAATGCGAGGGACTCCCTGCCTCCATCTCCACAGCATACTGCCACGGTGCGTCTGGGTCCTCTGTCTCCTCCTCCTCCTCCTCTACCAGATGCTCCTGCTCCTCCACTCCTGTCCGCTGAGTGGAAAAACCACCCATTTCACTCAATAATTCCTGAGCACAAATGTCCTCCTCTACCTCCTCCTCTTCTTCCTGTCCTGCCCCCACAGGGGTCATGTGGCGTTGAGATCTGTGCGCCACGTCTACCGCACCCTGACCAGCCATTGTTAACAGCATTTGTTCAAGGACGTGCAACAGAGGAATGACGTCGTTCATCCCATAGTCCTGCCGACTCACGAATAGCGTGGCCTCCTCAAAGGGCCTGAGCAAGCGGCAGGTGTCACACATGAGCTGCCAATGGCTGACATCGAAGTTACACAGGGGAGTACCTTTATCCGCTTGTAACATCAGGAAATCGGTGATGGCCTTTCGCTGCTCGTAAAGGCGGTCTAACATGTGTAGGGTTGAATTCCACCTTGTTGCAACGTCGCAGATCAGGCGATGATGTGGAATTCCGTTCTGCCGCTGCAGCTCAAGGAGGGTGTGCTTTGTGGTGTAGGAATGGCTGAAATGCATGCAAAGTTTACGTGACATTTTAAGGATGTCTTGCAGTGGGATGGTGGATTTTAGGAACCGCTTGACAACCAGATTGAACACGTGAGCCATGCATGGCGCATGGCACAACCTTCCTTGACGCAGAGCAGACACCATGTTCTTTCCGTTGTCGGTCAACATGGTTCCGATTTTCAGTTTGCGCGGAGACAGCCATCTGTCGATTTCTCTGTTCATTACACTCACAAGTTCCTCCCCTGTGTGACTACGTTCGCCAAGGCATACCAGGTGCAGAACAGCGTGACACCGTTGCGCCCTGCACATGTGATATGCCGGTCGGGTAATGGGACTTGGCACGGGGGTGGCGGCTGAGGACACGGCGGAAGAAGAGGTGGTAGAGGCGGACATCTTTGCCGGACCAAGGACGTGCAAACGTGGAGGCAAAAGCGGCGTGACCTGTCCAAGTTGCTGGTGCGGCTGTGACGGCACCACGTTCACCCAGTGGGCCGTAAATGACATGTACTGTCCCTGACCGTAGTTACAGCTCCACACGTCGGCGCTGCCGTGCACTTTGGCAGAGACCGACATGCTCAAAGACTGGCCCACCATGTCTTCTACATGTGAATGCAGGGCTGGCACTGCCTTTTTGGCGAAGAAATGACGGCTTGGCACTCTCCACCGGCACAAGCCATCATTTCTCTGAAAGGTGCTGAGTCCACCACTTGGAAAGGGAGGGACTGCAGCACCAGCAACTTGGACAGGAGGACGTTCAGCTTTTGCACCGTCGGGTGCGTGCTCGCAAACTTTTGTCTCTTGGAAACGGATTCCAAGAAAGACTGCTGACGGAATCCGTGAAGAGGAGTAGCAGGAGAAGGAGCATCTGAACGAGCAAAAGATGCCAACGAGCGACAACTCCCCTCAGCAGAGGTGTTGGAGCCTTGACTGGCTGATGGAGGGCGATTGACGTCGGGTGACGGAGCAAGTAACGGAGCGGGTGATGGAGCGGGGGCTGGGGCGGGCAGAACCGCCGTATCTTTATCACGGTTTTCCCAGGCCACCAAATGGCGACGCTGCATATGCTGCCGCAACGCTGTAGTCCCAACATGGGCCCCCTGGCCACGCTTGACTTTCTGGCCACATAGTCGACATACAGCTACGTTTACTTCCTCGGGCGGCTTGACGAAAAATTGCCACACCGCCGAGTAGGAAACTTTGCCCCCGATACTCCTCATTGGCTGACTGCTGCTTCCTCCGTGCACACCGGCACCACTACTGGCCGTGGTGGTAGGCTGCAGTGGAGCTGGTGCTCTACTCCGTGGCCGTTTGGCTCCACTGACACTGCTTCCACTGACACTGCTGCGACCCTGCTGCTGTCTCCTGGGCAACCCACCGACTGTTTCGCTCACTGCCAAGCTGCCACCCTCTTCTCCTGATGATGCGGAAGAAATTGCCTGATGACGACGAGGCTGCCAAGTGCGATCAACCTCCTCATCATCAAGTAGGGTCTCCGCCTCACTACTAGCCCCCTCGGCTGCGTGTGGGTCAGGAGACAGACCTGTCTCTAGACCGGCTACCGGGCCACTCTCCTCGCCACTACTTCTTCGCCTGGCTGCTGAAAAGGCGGATGTCTCCCCCCGTTCCTGACCGCCCTCTGTTAGCTCTTCCTCACTGTACAGTGGGGCTGAGCCCACAGCATGCGATACTTCGCTTGGTGGGGGAACACCAAAGGACAGGGGCAGGTAGAGGACACGTGATTTCAGTGGGCTTGGTCCCGGGCCATGCCAACTAACGGTTGTGTCTGACGTACCCACCGACCGTTGGCTGTAGGTGTCAGAGGTGACCTGGGAAGAGGAAGACGACCGAGCCAACCAATCGATGACGGCAGGGTTGTCGGTGGAGACACGACCGCTGGATGACACCGGGAGCACTGGCCTCTGGCTGCGAATAGTGCTGCCTCGACCCCTTCCTCTGCTGCCACGTCTGCTCGCTCCTAAAACATTGCCTCCTCTGCCACTCCTCTGCATGTTGTCTGACATACTCTTTAATTCAACGATTCTGTGTCCCTGAGTAACAATTCTGTGTCCCTGAGTAACAATTCTGTGTCTGTCCCTGAGTAACAATTCTGTGGCCCTAAGTAACAATTCTGTGTCTGTCCCTGAGTAACAATTATGTGGCCCTAAGTAACGTTTCTGTGGCCCTCAGTAACAATTCTGTGTCCCCCTGATTAACGTTTATGTGGCCCTAAGTAACGGTTCTGTGGCCCTCAGTAACGGTTCTGTGGCCCTCAGTAACAATTCTGTGTCCCTGATTAACGTTTCTGTGGCCCTAAGTAACGGTTCTGTGGCCCTCAGTAACAATTCTGTGTCCCTGATTAACGTTTATGTGGCCCTAAGTAACGGTTCTGTGGCCCTCAGTAAAAATTCTGTGTCCCTCAGTAACAATTCTGTGTCTGTCCCTGATTAACGTTTACGTGGCCCTAAGTAACGGTTCTGTGGCCCTCAGTAACAATTCTGTGTCCCTGATTAACGTTTCTGTGGCCCTAAGTAACGGTTCTGTGGCCCTCAGTAAAAATTCTGTGTCCCTCAAGAAACAATTCTGTGTCTGTCCGTGAGTAACAATTCTGTGGCCCTAAGTAACGGTTCTGTGGCCCTAAGTAACAATTCTGTGTCCCTGATTAACATTTATGTGGCCCTAAGTAACGGTTCTGTGGCCCTCAGTAACAATTCTGTGTCCCTGATTAACGTTTATGTGGCCCTAAGTAACGGTTCTGTGGCCCTCAGTAACAATTCTGTGTACCTCAGTAACAATTCTGTGTCTGTCCCTGATTAACGTTTACGTGGCCCTAAGTAACGGTTCTGTGGCCCTCAGTAACAATTCTGTGTACCTCAGTAACAATTCTGTGTCTGTCCCTGATTAACGTTTACGTGGCCCTAAGTAACGGTTCTGTGGCCCTCAGTAACAATTCTGTGTCCCTGATTAACGTTTCTGTGGCCCTAAGTAACGGTTCTGTGGCCCTCAGTAAAAATTCTGTGTCCCTCAAGAAACAATTCTGTGTCTGTCCGTGAGTAACAATTCTGTGGCCCTAAGTAACGGTTCTGTGGCCCTCAGTAACAATTCTGTGTCCTTGATTAACGTTTATGTGGCCCTAAGTAACGGTTCTGTGGCCCTCAGTAACAATTCTGTGTCCCTGATTAACGTTTATGTGGCCCTAAGTCACGGTTCTGTGGCCCTCATTAAAAATTCTGTGTCCCTCAAGAAACAATTCTGTGTCTGTCCGTGAGTAACAATTCTGTGGCCCTAAGTAACGGTTCTGTGGCCCTCAGTAACAATTCTGTGTCCCTGATTAACGTTTCTGTGGCACTAAGTAACGGTTCTGTGGCCCTCAGTAACAATTCTGTGTCCCTCAGTAACAATTCTGTGTCTGTCCGAGTAAAAATTCTGTGGCCCTAAGTAACAGTTCTGTGGCCCTCAGTAACAATTCTGTGTCCCTGAGTAACAATTCTGTGGCCCTAAGTAACGGTTCTGTGGCCCTCAGTAACAATTCTGTGTCCCTGTGTAACAATTCTGTGTCTGTGCGAGTAACAATTCTGTGGCCCTAAGTAACGGTTCTGTGGCCCTCAGTAACAATTCTGTGTCCCTGAGTAACAATTCTGTGTCTGTGCGAGTAACAATTCTGTGGCCCTAAGTAACAGTTCTGTGGCCCTCAGTAACAGTTCTGTGTCCCTGAGTAACAATTCTGTGTCTGTGCGAGTAACAATTCTGTGGCCCTAAGTAACAGTTCTGTGGCCCTCAGTAACAATTCTGTGTCCCTGAGTAACAATTCTGTGGCCCTAAGTAACAGTTCTGTGGCCCTCAGTAACAATTCTGTGTCCCTGTGTAACAATTCTGTGTCTGTGCGAGTAACAATTCTGTGGCCCTAAGTAACGGTTCTGTGGCCCTCAGTAACAATTCTGTGTCCCTGAGTAACAATTCTGTGTCTGTGCGAGTAACAATTCTGTGGCCCTAAGTAACAGTTCTGTGGCCCCCAGTAACAGTTCTGTGTCCCTGAGTAACAATTCTGTGTCTGTGCGAGTAACAATTCTGTGGCCCTAAGTAACAGTTCTGTGGCCCTCAGTAACAATTCTGTGTTCCTGAGTAACAATTCTGTGGCCCTAAGTAACGGTTTTGTGGCCCTCAGTAACAATTCTGTGTCCCTGTGTAACAATTCTGTGTCTGTGCGAGTAACAATTCTGTGGCCCTAAGTAACAGTTCTGTGGCCCTCAGTAACAGTTCTGTGTCCCTGAGTAACAATTCTGTGTCTGTGCGAGTAACAATTCTGTGGCCCTAAGTAACAGTTCTGTGGCCCTCAGTAACAGTTCTGTGTCCCTGAGTAACAATTCTGTGTCTGTGCGAGTAACAATTCTGTGGCCCTAAGTAACAGTTCTGTGGCCCTCAGTAACAATTCTGTGTCCCTGAGTAACAATTCTGTGGCCCTAAGTAACGGTTCTGTGGCCCTCAGTAACAATTCTGTGTCCCTGTGTAACAATTCTGTGTCCCTGTGTAACAATTCTGTGGCCCTAAGTAACAGTTCTGTGGCCCTCAGTAACAGTTCTGTGTCCCTGAGTAACAATTCTGTGTCTGTGCGAGTAACAATTCTGTGGCCCTAAGTAACAGTTCTGTGGCCCTCAGTAACAATTCTCTGTCCCTGAGTAACAATTCTGTGGCCCTAAGTAACGGTTCTGTGGCTCTCAGTAACAATTCTGTGTCCCTGTGTAACAATTCTGTGTCTGTGCGAGTAACAATTCTGTGGCCCTAAGTAACAGTTCTGTGGCCCTCAGTAACAGTTCTGTGTCCCTGAGTAACAATTCTGTGTCTGTGCGAGTAACAATTCTGTGGCCCTAAGTAACAGTTCTGTGGCCCTCAGTAACAATTCTGTGTCCCTGAGTAACAATTCTGTGGCCCTAAGTAACGGTTCTATGGCCCTCAGTAACAATTCTGTGTCCCTGTGTAACAATTCTGTGTCTGTGCGAGTAACAATTCTGTGGCCCTAAGTAACGGTTCTGTGGCCCTCAGTAACAATTCTGTGTCCCTGAGTAACAATTCTGTGTCTGTGCGAGTAACAATTCTGTGGCCCTAAGTAACAGTTCTGTGGCCCTCAGTAACAATTCTGTGTCTGTCCCTGAGTAACAATTCTGTGGCCCTAACTAAAGTTTCTGTGGCCCTAAGTAACAATTCTCTGGCACTCAGTAACAATTCTGTCTGTCCCTGAGTTACAATTCTGTGGCCCTAACTAAAGTTTCTGTGGCCCTAAGTAACAATTCTCTGGCACTCAGTAACAATTCTGTCTGTCCCTGAGTTACAATTCTGTGGCCCTAATAACGTTTCTGTGGCCCTAAGTAACAGTTCTGTGGCCCTCAGTAACAATTCTGTGTCTGTCCCTGAGTAACAATTCTGTGGCCCTAACTAAAGTTTCTGTGGCCCTAAGTAACAATTCTCTGGCACTCAGTAACAATTCTGTCTGTCCCTGAGTAACAATTCTGTGGCCCTAACTAGCGTTTCTTTGTCCCTAAGTAACGTTTCTGTGGCCCTCACTAACAATTCTGTGTCCCTGAGTATTGGTTCTCTGTCCCTAAGTAACGTTTCTCTGTCCCCAAGTATCGTTTCTGTGGCCCTAACTCTGTCCCTAATACAGAGCGGTCTGCCTCTCTTGAATGACTGGAGGCAAATGAAGAATTCCAAAATGGCCGCTATTTATAGCTCGACCATTACACAGTGCTGGCTGGCTGGCTGCTGATTGGCCAAAAAAAAAAGAGAGAGCCAAAAAAAAAAGTTTACCTTAACCTCACTAGCATCCTAACTAGGAGTGTGCTACATATACACAGATCAAGCCCAGACAAGGTGGAAGGTTTGAGCCCCCCAAATTCATTACTTAAACAGAAACAAATATTTTGGACTTTCCTCCTCCTTCAGCAGAGGCCAGTAAGAGCATTCTGATTAGAAGGAGGCTGGCAGTTGGTATATTGAAGCCACGAATGTGGTAGCTAACTGAAACTAAATCAGAAAGGAGAACAGAAAAAGCTTTTCTGGCTAATAAAGGCTACGGCAGTGTAAAATGAAAAACAGCTTCATTAAAATAAAAAAAATTCACTGCATTACCTAGGACCACATTTAACCGAAATATGATTCTAAAACTCCTTGCCGATAGTTACCCCTTAACAAAAAAATTGGTGGAGTATATCTTGACACGGAAGGAAGTAAACTAGATAAAAATGTAAAAATAATAAAGTTTATGTACCAATAAATGAAACGACATTTAAACCTACACTTCCGATTCTTCCTCATTCGAGCAGTTAAGGCAAAACCTATCCTGCACAATTTAATCCCTCAAGTTAAACTTTGCTGGCGCCTGATTAATCAGCGCGATTTAACTAAATTGCAGTGCGAACAGAAAGAGATATTTGTCTCCTGAGGTGGTTTATTGCTTCTTACAAGCAAGTAGTGAAACAGTATTACTGCGGTATTGTTCTGATAGGAGATAAATACAGTTTGATTCAATTGAGTCGTTATTTTAACATTCCGTAGTGTATTCAGCATTAGAGCAACCGTTTAAATGCTATGAGCAGAAATCATTTATCCATCCCAACATTATGAAAGGACCACTATATGCAACTTACATCATTTTTATAAGCTGGCTTGTGTAAAATAAAATTTTATAACTTTCAAGGATGTGTTTTAAAAAGTTTCAGTAGATGATTAAAACGAGGAGATTTAGAACTGAGAACTGTGTGTGTGTAACATCTGAAGACATGGGGCTCATTCACACCATGATATGTGTGTTATTGTGCATATAGCATGTTCTAACACACTACGCATTGCAGAAGTACTGTAGAGGGCCCAAAACTTAAAGGACCACTTTATGCAACTTACATCATTTTCGTAAGCTGGCTTATAGTGTAAAATAAAATGTAATAACTTTCAAGGATATGTTTTAAAAAGTTTCAGTAGATGATTAAAATGAGGAGGTTTAGAACTGAGAACTGTGTGTCTAACATCTGAAGACTTGGGGCTCATTCACACCATGGTATGTGTGTTACTGTGCATATAGCATGTTCTAACACACTACGCATTGCAGAAGTACCGCAGAGGGTCCAAAACGGTATTTTGTCTTGCTTAGAGTATAGAAAGGTTGGGACTACGGTCAAGTTTTCACACCTGTCTGTTTGGTTCACCATCTCTATTTGTCCTAATAACCATTGTCAATGAGACAGAAAGTGATGAGTAAGCTAAAATGTTGCAGTTGTTACCAGAACAGAAGTAGTGGGGACGTCTTCCAATGGGCATATCTTTTTTAGTGACAATTTTCTATGTGGGAATTAACCCTTGCTTTGGAGAGATTTCCTCTTAATACTATTACATGTTGGGACATGGGTTCAAACCATTTTCTACTCTATCCACAAATGTAAAAAAAAGGTTTACTTTAGATATATGTTATGTAATACGGGGGCTCAGGGTCACTAACCAGCTGTTTGTCAAAGTAACACAGTAGTTATTACTTCTTCATAAAGGCATGAAACAGTTTTCTTCATGGTATTATGCAAGAACTAAATTGTCCACACTCCAGGTACATAAAAACAAAGACTAAGCTCACTGAAAGTATAAAGTTATACTCTAGGGCGGGTGTCGGCAACCCGCGGCTCCAGAGCCGCATGCGGCTCTTTTTCACCTTTGCTGCGGCTCTTCTGTGTGTCGGGCGCCCGCTCCCCTCCCTCCTCTCAGGCGGCCGCCACAAAAGTCAGGACTCTGCAGCTAGCCCAGCAATGGGCAAACTACGGCCCGGCGGACCTTTTAATCCGGCCCGCGGAGCGTGGCAAACATTGGCTGTCAGGATGTAGGCGGGGCAGCGTGACGAACTCCTCTCCTCTCACAGTCCACCCTGAAGACCGGAACGGCGCGGCAACACGGCGAGAGGAACGTGCGGAGCAAAGGTAAGTGAATTGACACAATATGGGGAATGAATTACTATATGGGGGATGAATTACTATGGGGGATGAATTACTATGGGGGATGAATTACTATATGGGGGATGAATTACTATGGGGGATGAATTACTATATGGGGGATGAATTACTATGGGGATGAATTACTATATGGGGGATTAATTACTATGGGGGATGAATTACTATGTGGGGGATGAATTACTATGGGGGATGAATTACTATATGGGGGATGAATTACTATGGGGGATGAATTACTATGGGGGATGAATTACTATATGGGGGATGAATTACTATATGGGGGATGAATTACTATGGGGGATGAATTACTATATGGGGGATGTATTTTCAGTTTTAAAAATGTGGCTCTCAAAATAAATTTCAATCGTGGTTTTGGCGAGATTTGGCTTAGTTGAAAAAAAAGGTTGCCCACCACTGCTCTAGGGATTAAGAATCCCACCTGCTATGGGGTCTAGACCAGTGTTTCTCAACCTTTTTTCAGTCAAGGCACTCTTTACAATGATGGATAATCTCAAGACACCCTTTAAAATGATGGTTAATCTCAAGGAACCCTTTAAAATTCTGCACAATCTCAAGGCACCCCAATCTAAAATGTAAAAAACTATTCTACATATATCCAGTACACCCAACATTAGAGGTGATTTATTCTTCCAAAGTAAATATACCTTTGCACACTGGTACTGGCTAGTATTCCAGTGTGTCTCTCTCATTTTCTCTCCCTCACTCCACTAATGTGACCCCAGTGCTGACGGAGAGGGACAGGGGAAGGCCAAACAAGGATGACGTGCATGTACCCTCCTTATCAACTGATGATGTAATTGGTTGTTAGGATGCTGGCAGCTAGAAGGTCATGAAAGTGCATAATGAAAACTTGTGGCTTTGTGTAACTAAAAGGCAGGATTGATCCACCTGGTGCCTTGTATACAATTTTGGGGCATTTTGGCACCCCTGAAGAAGCCTGAAGGCACCCTAGGGTGCCTGGGCACCCTGGTTGTTGAAAGGCTGGTTTAGACAAGGGCCACAGGAGCTCAGTAGCAGTGTTTCAACAAACAAAACCCTATTCCCATCATCTCACAGACAACTGCTCACAGCTCCCTGTTCTTCTTTAGGCCTCTCTTGCAGGAGGCTTAATTCCTTCATTACTAAACGTTCCTGTAAACAGGGTTTGGAGGTTCTTTTCCATGCAGAAATCTGTCTTACTTACCAATCCTAAGAGTACTGTAAATCAGTCCTCTTCTCTCCAATTGAACTATCCCGGAACCTCATCCTGCATGGGTGAAAATCCCTGACTACTTAAAAAGGCACACAAGTAATCCTACTTAAAGAGACCACAATCCAAATAATGGGGAAACATACACTATATTGCCAAAAGTATTGGGATACCCTTCCAAATCATTGAATTCAGGTGATCCAATCACCTCCATGGCCACAGGTGTATAAAATCAATCAACTAAGCATGCAGACTGCTTCTACAAACATTTGTGAAAGAATGGGTCGCTCTCAGGAGCTCAGTGACTCCAAGCATGGTACCATGGTAGGTTGCCACCTGTGCAATAAGTCCATCAATGACATTTCCTTGCTACGAAATGTTCCACGGTCAACTGTTAGTGGTATTATAACAAAGTGGAAGCAACTGGGAACAACAGCAACTCAGCCACCAAGTGGTAGGCCATGTAACATGACAGAGCGGGGTCAGTGCATGCTGAAGCACATAGTGCGCAGAAGTCGCCAACTGTCTGCAGAATCAATAGCTAAAGACCTCCAAACTTCATGTGGCCTTCAGATTAGCACAACAACAGTGCATAGAGAGCTTCATGGAATGGGTTTCCATGGCCGAGCAGCTGCATCCAAGCCTTACATCACCAAGTGCAATGCAAAGCGTCGGATGCAGTGGTGTAAAGCACACCACCACTGGACTCTAGAACAGTGGAGACATGTTCTCTGGAGTGACTAATCACACTTCTCTGTCTGGCAATCCAATGGACGTGTCTGAGTTTGGCAGCTGCTAGGAGAACGGTACTTTACTGACTGCATTGTTCCAAGTGTAGAGTTTGGTGGAGCGGGAATTATGGTGTGGGGTTGTTTTTCAGGGGTTGGGCTTGACCGCTTAGTTCCAGTGAAGGGAGCTCATAAGACGTCAGCATACCAAGACATGTTGGACAATTTTATGCTCCCAACTTAGTGGGAACAGTTTAGGGATGGCCCCTTCCTGTTCCACCATGACTGCACACAAGAGCACAAAGCAAGGTCCATAAAGACATGGATGAGCCAGTTTGGGGTGGAGGAACTTGACTGGCCTGACCCCAACCCAATAGAACACCTTTGGGATAAATTAGAGACTGCGATCCAGGCCTTTTCGTCCAATATCAGTGCCTGACCTCACAAATGCTCTTCTGGAAGAATGGTCAAACATTCCCATAGACCCACTCATAAATCTTGTGGACGGCCTTCCCAGAAGAGTTGAAGCTGTTATAGCTGCAAAGGGTGGGGCCAACTCAATATGGAACCCTACAGACTAAGACTGGGATGCCATTAAAGTTCACGTGCGTGTAAAGGCAGGTGTCTCAAAACTTTTGGCAATATACTGTGTGTGTGTGTGTGTGTATATATATATATATATATATATATATATATATATATACATATACAGTGGGGATCGAAAGTTTGGGCACCCCAGCAAAAAATTTGTATTAATGTGCATAAAGAAGCCAAGGAAAGATGGAAAAATCTTCACATTACAAATTAGACATTCTTATAATATCTCAACAAAAGTTAGATTTTATTTCCATCATTTACACTTTCAAAATAACAGAAAACAAAAAAATGGCGTCTGCAAAAGTTTGGGCACCCTGCAGAGTTAATGTCTTGTACTGCCCCCTTTGGCAAGTATCACAGCTTGTAAACGCTTTTTGTAGCCAGCCAAAAGTCTTTCAATTCTTGTTTGAGGTATCTTTGCCCATTCTTCCTTACAAAAGTCTTCCAGTTCTTTGAGATTTCTGGGCTGTCTGTCACGCACTGCTCTTTTAAGGTCTATCCATAGATTTTCAATTATATTGAGGTCAGGAGATTGTGAAGGCCATGGCAAAACCTTCAGTTTACGCCTCTTGATGTAATCCCCCGTGGATTTCGAGGTGTGTTTAGGATCATTATCCATTTGTAGAAGCCATCCTCTCTTTAACTTCAGCTTTTTCACAGATGTCATCAAGTTACCATCCAAAATTTGCTGAAATTTTATTGAATCCATTTTTCCTTCTACTCGTGAGATGTTCCCTGTGCCACTGGCTGCAACACAACCCCAAAGCATGATTGATCCAACCCCATGCTTAACAGTTGGACAGAGGTTCTTTTCATTAAATTCTGTGCCCCTTCTTCTCCAAACGTACCTTTGCTCATTCCGGCCAAAAAGTTCAATTTTAACCTCATCGGTCCACAGAACCTGTTTCCAAAATGCATCAGGCTTGTCTATATGTTCATTTGCAAAGTTCAAACGATGATTTTTGTGGTGAGGACGTAGAAGAGGTTTTCTTCTGATGACTCTTCCATGAAGACCATATTTGTGCAAGTATCTCTTTATAGTGGAATAGTGTACCACAACTCCAGTGTCTGCCAGATCTTTCCGGAGGGATCGTGCAGTCAAACGTGGGTTTTGAATTGTTTTTCTCACAATCCTGCGAGCTGTTCTGTCTGATATTTTTCTTGGTCTTCCAGATCTTGCTTTAACTTCCACTGTTCCTGATGACTGCCATTTCTTAATTACGTTCCGAACAGAGGATATTGACATCTGAAAATGCTTTGCTATCTTCTTATAGCCTTCTCCAGCTTTGTGAGCGTCAACTATTTTCAGTTTCAGTTTTCTAGACAACTGCTTAGAAGAACCCATGGTGCTGATTGTTGGGGCAAGGTCAGATGAGTCTGGGCATTTAAAACCTTTGAGATTGACATCACCTGGTCTTCCCAGACGATGATTGAGAACAATCCATGACACTGGCAGGTCTCAGCTTGGCAAAGGGGGCAGTGCATGCTATAAATTCTGCAGGGTGCCCAAACTTTTGCAGACGCCATTTTTTTGTTTTCTGTTATTTTGAAAGTGTAAATGATGGAAATAAAATCTAACTTTTGTTGACATATTATAAGAATATCTAATCTGTAATTTGATGCCTTTTGGAGATTTTTCCATCTTTCCTTGGCTTCTTTATGCACATTAATACACATTTTTAGCTGGGGTGCCCAAACATTCGATCCCCACTGTATATATATATTTGTTCTAATATTTCTTATGCAACCGCAATTTCTGTCACAGTGTCTGAAAAATAAAATTTTGTTTTGCTTTGCTTTGTGTCATACAACTGTATGAATTTACAGCAGGTGGAGTGGCCTGTTTAAATCTGACCATTTCATTTATGGACTTATTTTTATGGAATGTGGTTTAGTTCTCATGGATGTGTGAATTTAATATCCTTTTTAATGTTCAAATAAATAGTGAAATTTTTACGAGTACATGCATTTGAGTCTATTGTATGATCTACAGGGTTCTCCATAAAGTCCCATAATTTAACCACTTCAGCTTTTACACCTGTACACTTCTATGGGCCAGAGTAATTTATGTACTTCTGCTATGGGCCTGTTTATTCAGCAAGTACCTTTGTCATTACATAATATAACAAAGTAATACATATATCATGTTTCTAAAGAAAGTTTTTTTTGTTCTGCAAAATTTTAAAGACATAAATATAAAACCGACAAAGGGCACTTTTGTTTTACTTTGATCGGTGCTGGTTTAATTAAAAAAAAATCATTATTATAGATAAAAAGCATACAGTGTATTCTATAATTTGTCTAGACTGAAAGTACACTAATACACCATAAATAACAGCGCTATGCATACAAAAATAACAAATATGTAAACCACAATACCAATTAATGTATAAATCTATCAAAGTTCTCCACTCACTCTGATGGGAATACATTAGACCTTGTCTTCTCCCATAATTGCACTCCCTACAACTTTACAAACACCCCCTTTCCTCTCTCTGATCACGATCTCATCACTTTCACAGTGTCCTCGTCTTCAAACACCTATCCCTCCAAGCAGCAAACAATTACCCACAGAAACCTTCACAACTTTAACCCTTCTCTTTTCTACTCTGCAACTGACCAACTCTATAACAGAATCTCTCCCCTGTCCTGCCTTGACCTGGCCACTGCTGTCTACAACCTTGGCAGACTGACGACACCAGAAATCTTAAGCGACATAATCTTGCACTGGAGTGATTGTGGTGTAAAACCAAATCTCAGAAAGCTTTCACCCTATATAAATCTGCCTTCTTAACATACAATTCCTCCCTCCATGCTGCCAAACAAGCCTACTTTGTCACTCTCATCAATAGCTTGTCATCCATTCCTTGTCGTCTCTTCTCTACTTTTAACTCTCTACTTTCTCCACCTCCACCTGCATCCAGTACCTCACTCACTGCTTACAAGATTTCAAATAATTTCAAAAACAAGATTGATGCAATTCGTAGGGACATCGCCACTGCACAGACATCCATCCCACTTAGCATACTGTATACTAAACCTCCCTCAACACTTTTCTCTTTTGACCTTGCTACTACCGAAGAGGTCACTAAGGTTTTCTCAGAAGCCCGTCTCACTACCTGCCCCCTGGACCTGTCCCCTCACAACTACTACGGTCACCCTATGCTCCCTCACTGACATCTTCAATCTCTCCCTCTCTAATGGTGCCTTCCCCTCCCCTCTAAAGCATGCGCACATCACTCCCATACTTAAAAAGCCATCCCTGGACCCCACCAACCTGAACAACTTAAGACCCACCTCCTTGCTCCCATTCACCTCTAAACTCTTAGAACGCTTATTCTACAATCGCCTGAGCTGCTACCTCACTGACAACAACCTTCTTGACCCTTTACAGTCTAGCTTTTGCTCACTACACTCCACTGAAACTGCCCTACTAAAACTCACTAATGATCTACTAACTGCTAAAACCAATTGCCCCTTCTCCGTACTCTTACTACTTGACCTCTCTGTGGCTTTTGATACTGTTGACCATCCCCTCCTCCTCAAAAAACTCCACTCTCTTGGCCTCTGCTCTCTCCTGGTTCTCCTCCTACCTATTGCAGCACTCCTTCAGAATTACCTATAACTCTGGCTCCTCCTCTCCACTCCCTCTTTATGTAGGGGTCCCTCAAGGTTCTGTCCTTGGACCCCTTCTCTTCTCCATCTACACCTCCTCCCTTGGTCACTTGATAAACTCCCATGGCTTTAAGTACCATCTCTATACTGATGACACACAAATCTATCTTTCTACCCCTCACCTCACCCCTTCAGTCTCCTCTCGCATTACTAACCTACTAAGTGGCATTTCGACATGGATGTCACTCCACTTCCTCAAACTCAATCTTTCCAAAACGGAGCTCATACTATTCCCCCCAACCCGTACCCCCTCTCCTGACTTCTCCATCAAGATCAATAACACAACCATCAGTCCCTCCCCTCATGCCAAAGTGCTAGGTGTAATCCTAGACTCCCATCTGTCCTGTCAGCCCCAAATACAATCGCTGTCCAAATCTTGTAGACTTCACCCCTGCAACATCTTCAAGATATGTCTGTTCCTAACCTTGGAAACCACTAAGCAACTTATTCACTCCCTTGTTATCTCTTGCCTTGACTATTGTAACTCCCTCCTCACTGGCCTACTTCATTGCAGGCTATCCCCTCTTCAGTCTATCATGAATGCTGCTGCCAGACTTATCCACCTTACTAACCATTCCATATCTGCCACCCCTCTCTGCCAATCCCTCCACTGGCTCCCCATTGCCCAATGGATAAAATTCAAAACATTAACAATAACATATAAAGCCATTTATAACTCCGCCCCAAATTACATCACCAATCTTGTCTCCAAATATCACCCAAACCGTACTCTCCACTCATCGCACGACCTCTTGCTCTCTAGCTACCTTGTCTCCTCCTCCCATGCTCGTCTCCAGGACTTCTCCAGAGCTTCCCCACATCCTCTGGAACTCTCTACCCCAATCTATCCGACTATCACCTACTCTGCTCACTTTTAGACGATCTCTGAAAACCTATCTCTTCAGGGAAGCCTATCCTGCCCTCAGCTAATAAGGGAATCTTCTACTCTTCCAACCAGTCCATCCCCCACAGTTATTACCTTTTGTATCACTAGCCCCTCCCTCCTAGATTGTAAGCTGTATTGTCTCCCGTTATATTGTAAAGCGCCGAGCAAACTGTTGGCGCTGTATAAATCCTGTATAATAATATTAATAAGTGCATAATCAATATAAAGTGCTTCCATTCAGCAAAGTCCCAAAGTGTCAGGTGCTTAACGTTTCCAAAACTAAGGCTAGGTTCCCACCTATGCAGGTAGCGTTTGAGCCGTTTCTGCACTGCGTTGCGTTTTTGCACTTTTTTTATGTGTTCTGTGTTTTTTTTTTCTTGTTGCTAGGCAGATTTAAAATGCAAAAACACATCAAAAAAGTGGCACAAATGCACAACAAACGCAGCAAAAACGCAATACATGCTTTTCTGCAGTGTTTCCGTTGACGTCTATAGAACCAAAAATGCTACTTTTTTCGTTCAAAAAAGTCCCTGACCCTTTCCAAAAAAACGCGCCAGGTGAAAACGCACAGATGTTATATTTAATACACTATCAGCCCCAATTACCACCTTACCCTTTGCTACATAACTTTTCTTTTCCTGATGATTTTTTTAATCTATTATTCTAACCCTGAATATTTAAATGTTTTAAAAAAAATTTTGTTTATTTAATTATTTTTTTTTAGTGTTGCAATTAAAAAAGTGCTATCTTTAAAGGAAATCCTTTATTTCATTTGTAAGTAACTTTGCAATGTGCCAGAATCATAATTTTAGTGTACTTTAAAATAAATGAAAAAAAAAAAGTGCCACAATCTCTAGACAAAAATAAAATTTACTAAAACACATCCAGAGATGAGCAGAGCATGAAATACTATATGGAGTAATTAATTGTTTTGCATTATATTTATTTTTTGTTCAGAGATTGTGGCACTGGTGTTTTTCCTTTATACAAGAAGAACACTAAAATGATGATTACATTACATTGGAAAGTTACTTACAAATGAAATAAAGGCTTTTATTTAAAGCTTGCACTTTTTAAATTGCAACATAAAATAAAATATTTAAATGTTCGTGGTTAGAAAAATAGAAGAAAAAAAAATTAGCAGGAAAATAAAAGTTATGGGGAAAAGGGGAAGAAGGAGTTATTTAGGGCTCATTCAGGTAAACTAGGGGTTAATACATTGGAATACGTTTTATGAAATAAAATAAAAATGTTGTTAGTTTTTAGGTTGTTTTAACAAACATCATATGCAGATCAAAGCTCATCCTGTTAATGAATATAATAAATGGAGCATATGAATGAAACAGAACAGATATAAAACTGTGTTACTTTGTATCACTCTACCCCTTGCCTGAACAGTTTATTAAAGTGTTACTAAACCCACAACAGTACAATCAGTCTGTAGATGCAGTAAAGCATGCTTGTTATACTCACTGTGGAACCTAAGGGGTTAATCCTCTGCATTGTGTAAAGAGACAGTTGATCCTGTTTTATCTGCCCCTCCTCTTGTTCAAATGTCCACCTGATCAGACAGACTGAACCCGTTGTCACATGCACATGCTCAGTTTAGTGTGTATTGCTAGAGAGGTTTTTTTTTCTTGGGAGAGTGCATGTGATCAGCACAGGGACAATTAGCACTGTCAGACAGAGGGTCAGGGGTTCTGCATCCTCCTAGAGCAGAAAGTAAACTCCTACAAGCTTTTACTAGTGCTCTGCTGAAGCAAAGACTGCCCTAACTGCTGATGAGAAAAGGTATTTAGCAGTTTATATTTACTAAAATAATTGTAATTGCATTTCCATGTTCTGTGTACTGTGGGAGACCAGATATATTGAATTCAGGGTCCTGGGAGACCAGATATAGTGAATGCGGGGTCCTGGAAGACCAGATATAGTGAATGCAGGGTCTGGGGAGACCAGATATAGTGAATGCAGGGTCTGGGGAGACCAGATATAGAGAATGCAGGGTCCTAGGAGACCACATATAGTGAATGCAGGGTCCTGGGAGATCAGATATAGTGAATGCAGGGTCCAGGGAGACCAGATATATTGAATGCAGGTTCCGGGGAGACCAGATATAGTGAATGCAGGGTCCTGAGAGATCAGATATAGTGAATGCGGGGTCCTGGGAGAACAGATATAGTGAATGCGGGGTCCTGGGAGACCAGATATAGTGAATGCAGGGTCCGGGGAGATCAGATATAGTGAATGTGGGGTCCTGGGAGACCAGATATAGTGAATGCAGGGTCTGGGGAGACCAGATATAGTGAATGTGGGGTCCGGGGAGACCAGATATAGTGAATGCAGGGTCCGGGGAGATCAGATATAGTGAATGCAGGGTCCTGGGAGACCAGATATAGTGAATGCGGGGTCTGGGGAGACCAGATATAGTGAATGCGGGTCCTGGGAGTCCAGATATAGTGAATGTGGGGTCCTGGGAGACCAGATATAGTGAATGCGGGGTCCTGGGAGACCAGATATAGTGAATGCGGGGTCCTGGGAGATCAGATATAGTGAATGTGGGGTCCTGGGAGACCAGATATAGTGAATGCGGGGTCCTGGGAAACCAGATATAGTGAATGCGGGGTCCTGGGAGACCTGATATAGTGAATGCAGGGTCCTGAGAGATCAGATATAGTGAATGCAGGGTCCTGGGAGACCAAATATAGAGAATGCAGGGTCTTGGGAGACCAGATATAGTGAATGCGGGGTCTTGGGAGACCAGATATAGTGAATGCGGGGTCCTGGGAGACCAGATATAGTGAATGCAGGATCTGGGGAGACCAGATATAGTGAATGCGGGGTCCTGGGAGACCAGATATAGTGAATGCGGGGTCCTGGGAAACCAGCTATAGTGAATGCGGGGTCCTGGGAGACCAGATATAGTAAATGCGGGGTTCGGGGAGACCAGATATAGTGAATGCGGGGTCATGGGAGACCAGATATAGTGAATTCAGGATCTGGGGAGACCAGATATAGTGAATGCAGGGTCCTGGGAGACCAGATATAGTGAATGCGGGGTCTGGGGAGACCAGATATAGTGAATGCGGGTCCTGGGAGACCAGATATAGTGAATGTGGGGTCCTGGGAGACCAGATATAGTGAATGCGGGGTCCTGGGAGACCAGATATAGTGAATGCGGGGTCCTGGGAGATCAGATATAGTGAATGTGGGGTCCTGGGAGACCAGATATAGTGAATGCGGGGTCCTGGGAAACCAGATATAGTGAATGCGGGGTCCTGGGAGACCTGATATAGTGAATGCAGGGTCCTGAGAGATCAGATATAGTGAATGCAGGGTCCTGGGAGACCAGATATAGTGAATGCAGGGTCCTGGGAGACCAGATATAGAGAATGCAGGGTCCTGAGAGATCAGATATAGTGAATGCAGGGTCCTGGGAGACCAGATATAGAGAATGCAGGGTTTTGGGAGACCAGATATAGTGAATGCGGGGTCTTGGGAGACCAGATATAGTGAATGCGGGGTCCTGGGAGACCAGATATAGTGAATGCAGGATCTGGGGAGACCAGATATAGTGAATGCGGGGTCCTGGGAGACCAGATATAGTGAATGCGGGGTCCTGGGAAACCAGCTATAGTGAATGCGGGGTCCTGGGAGACCAGATATAGTAAATGCGGAGTTCGGGGAGACCAGATATAGTGAATGCGGGGTCCTGGGAGACCAGATATAGTGAATTCAGGATCTGGGGAGACCAGATATAGTGAATGCAGGGTCCTGGGAGACCAGATATAGTGAATGCGGGGTCCTGGGAGACCAGATATAGTGAATGCGGGGTCCTGGGAGACCAGATATAGTAAATGTGGGGTTCGGGGAGACCAGATATAGTGAATGCAGGGTCCTGGGAGATCATATATAGTGAATGCAGGGTCCTGGGAGATCAGATATAGTGAATGCAGGGTCCTGGGTTTAGTAACACTTTAAACCCAAAATCAAAAATGTAATTTATTACAGCATACAAATCATTAGATGTTGCGGCTGCATTCGTTTTCTTTTTTAGGCTCTTTTCCCTTCATTTTCACCTGGTGATCTGGCCAGTAAACACCTCCTGAATTAGAATGCCTCCACTCTGGATGAAGGAGCACAGGGGGCACATTTGGAAAACAGTTTTGTCAGTCAGGGGACTGTTAGATGTGCTAGCAGATCTAAATACACTAACAAATTGAAGGCAAACTTCAGCTAAGACTTTATAAACAGTTGCAGCAGTCTTTTTTTTCTATATGGTATAAAGGGTTTCCATAAATAAATAAATAAATAAAACCTGATCACTGGCAGCACCTCTGTCAGTGGTAAATGGTTTGTCTTATCCCTGTAACTGCAAGAGAGCTTGTTCTCTTGAAAAACTACAAACTTACTGGCTGGATTACCAGATAAAAATGGAAGGGAAGCCTAAAAAAGAAAACTAATGCAGCCACCAAGAATTGGTAAGCTGCAATATAATAAATGTTTGGTTTTGGATTTAATATTGCTTTAACACTGTGTCTGATAGTCCCTTATTAGACAGCAACAGTTGTAATAACTGCTGTATTTATACAGCAACCCTCAGAGTGGTGGGGAGGGAGGGGAATCAATGGGGCAGCACGGTGGCTAAATGGTTAGCACTTCCACCTGGCAGCACTTGGGTCACTGGTTCAAATCCCAACCATAGCACCACCTGCCTGGAGTTTGCATGTTCTCCCTGTGCCTGCATGGGTTTCCTCTGGGTACTCCGGTTTCCTCCCACACTCCAAAGACATGCTGGTAGGTGAATTGGATCCTGTCTAAACTTTTCCCTAGTATGTGTATGTATGAATGTGAGTTAGGGACCTTAGACTATACACCCCTTGAGGGTTAGGGACTGATGTGAATGTACAATATATATGTAAAGCGCTGCATAAATTGACAGCACTATATAAGTATCTGAAATAAATAAATAAATGGGCAGAAGGACAGAAGTACTATATATGCCCTGCACTATTTGACTTTTTTGTAGGCACAATATCCACAACTGGTTAAAATGATCGGTTTTGGTTTAAAAACAAAAAAAGTTAAGCGATTCCTTGTAAGTATGTTGAACTATACAACTTATTCAGCTATATATATTTCTTAACTGTGATCATCTCTTTTTTTAGATTACAGAATAAATATTGTCCCTCTGTGGTTCCAGCTCTGCAGGCTTCCCAAAAATGGCAGTTTTTATATGAAGACAGATGGATGTATTGGCCTTTAGATGGTTTTTATTTTCCCTTTGCGGATTTGTGATTTGTTACTGTTCATCAATTGCTTTATTGCATATTAAACTTTATTTATCCAGATGGTATAACAAACATGTCAATTATCACCAGTATAGGACGTAACAGTTAAGCATATACCAAGGACTAGAACATGCAGACAATTAGAGAAATTACTTCCAAGAGCCTTGAAAGCCCATCTGATTCATCCATTAAACTTGTAGTATTTAAAATGAAACCACAATTAAAAAAAAAAAAGAAGAAAGTCATTTATTTATCAGGATTAAAGCTTGAGAGAAAAACAAGTCATAAATGCTTTGGACTTTGTGTGTGTGTTATGCAGGCCATAGACGGGGAGAAAACCGGCTGTTTTTTTAACAAAAAATTGAAAAATTGGTCGTTCAATGGGCCGATGTTACCACCAACAGTAAAAAAAATTGGCCGGTTTTCTTTCTGTCTACGGCCGGCATTTAATTACGTTGTCCCTGCAGAGAGCCCCGCTATTATATTTGACATTAAAAAGTATTGAGGTTGCAACATTGTATCTATTTGTATCCATTTCGGATGGGTTTTTTTTTTGGATACAAATAGATACATTGTTGCAACCTCAATACTTTTTCATGTCAAATATAATAGCGGACTGGAATTCTTCTTCTTCTTTCTCTTCTTCTTCTTTCTTTCTCTTCTTCCACTTCTTTCTCTTCTTTCTCTTCTTCTTTTACTTCTTCTTCTTTCTCTTCTTCTTCTTTCTCTTCTTTCTCTACTTCTTCTTTCTCTTCTTTCTCTTCTTCTTCTTTCTCTTCTTTCTCTTCTTCTTCTTTCTCTTCTTCTTCTTTCTCTTCTTTCTCTTCTTCTTCTTTCTCTTCTTCTTTCTCTTCTTCTTCTTTCTCTTCTTCTTTTTTCTCTTTTCCTTCTTTCTCTTCCTCTTCTTTTTCTTCTTCTTCTTTCTCTTTTTTTTCTTCTTTTTTTGTAGGTCACGGCTCATGTGCTTTTTTTTTTATCGGTAAAAAGATCGGCCGATTTGCCCATCATTGCCGCGAAAATCGTCCAATCTTTTTCCAACTTTGCTGATCAAAAAAATCTGACAAAATCCAGAAAAACTGCTGACCAATTAACACATTAACAGTGCGAAAATTGGCCGATTTTTTTTCGGCCTGAAAATTGGCCTATTTTCGACCCATCTAGGGTTGCCACCTCCTCCTTCTAAAACCGAACATAGATTACACAGGTTCTGTGGCTGATTAAGGATGCAATTAAACTCACCTAGTACTTTATCTGCATTAAATTGGCCTCAGAACCTGTGTAATTAGTATGTGTTAAGTTTTAAATATGTAAATTTACAAATATTTATTAGAGATGAGGTACAATGCATTCTGCAGTATAATATTCATGTGTTCGGTGAGGTGGCAACCCTAGTGTGTGTGTCCATATACCGTATGTACTTTCCAGCGCCTCAGGATATGCACAGCCAAAAGGGAAGCCAAGGGTACCAGGACAGCGACAACCAAAGGAAATGTTTCAGGGGTGCAGCCCTCCTCAGACGGGGAAATCAGCCACTGGATAGAGAGAAAACAGGTGGCGCACACACCTAGTGTACTATCCAAGGTTTATTGTAGGAGTGAAAGAATAGCAAGGCTCCTACTTTCCATTCATCATACATCTGCATCAGAGGTTGGTCATCAGCTCTGAGGAAAGGGATTCGTCCCCGAAACGCATCAGCAATTTGACCGCACTGACAGTGAGAACACCTTGCCTGCCGTTATGGCCATTGTCATTTTTCTATGCTTTTTAGATACATGTTTCGTCTGTGAGTATGTTTTTATTATTCTTTCACTCCTACAATAAACCTTGGATAATACACTAGGTGTGTGCGCCACCTGTTTTCTCTCTATCCTGTGTGTCCATATACAGTATATATATATATATATATATACATACAGTGAAGGAAATAAGTATTTGATCCCCTGCTGGTTTTGAATGTTTGCCCACTCACAAAGAAATGATCAGTCTAAAAATCGAATGGTAGGTGTATTGTAACACTGAGAGACAGAGTAGCAACAAAAAATTCAAAAGAAATGCATATCTAACAAATTCTGCACTGATTTGCATGTTCATAAGGGAAATAAGTATTTGATCCCCTTCACAAAACATGACTTAGTACTTGGTGGTAAATCCCTTGTTGGCAATCACAGAGGTCAGACGTTTCCTATAGTTGGCCACCAGGTTTGCACACATCTCAGGAGGGATTTTGGCCTACTTCTCTTGGCAGATCCTCTCCAAGTCTTTAAGGTTTGGTGGCTGATGTTTGGCAACTCGAAATTTCAGCTCCCCCCACAGATTTTCAATCGGATTAAGGTCTGGAGACTGGCTAGGCCACTCCAGGACCTTAATGTGCTTCTTCTTGAGTCACTCCTTTGTTACCTTGGCTGCATGTTTGGAGTCATTGTCATGCTGGAACACCCATCCACGACCCATTTTTAATGCCCTGGCTGAGGGAAGAAGGTTCTCACCCAAGATTTGATGGTATATCATCCATCAAATCTTGGGTGAGAACCTTCTCA
Source organism: Staurois parvus (assembly GCF_062004578.1). Taxonomy (NCBI): domain Eukaryota; kingdom Metazoa; phylum Chordata; class Amphibia; order Anura; family Ranidae; genus Staurois; species Staurois parvus. The sequence continues at coordinate 6,737,411 of NW_028317969.1, forward strand.
TCCATCCGTCCATCATCCCTTTGATGCGGTGCAGTTGTCCTGTCCCCTTAGCAGAAAAACACCCACAAAGAAGAATTTTTCCACCATCATGTTTGACAGTTGGGCTGGTGTTCTTGGGGTTCATAGGCAGCATTCCTCCTCCTCCAAACACGGTGAGTTGAGTTGATGCCAAAGAGCTGGATTTTGGTCTCATCTGACCACAACACTTTCACACTTTCAACCAGTCCTCCTCTGCATCATTCAGTTGTTTAGTGGCAAACTTCAGACAGGCCTGGACATGTGCTTTCTTGAGCAGAGGGACCTTGCGGGCACTGCACGATTTCAATCCTTGTCGGTGTAGTGTGTTACCAATTGTTTTCTTGGTGACTGTGGTCCCAGCTGCCTGGAGATCATTGACAAGACTCTCACGTGTAGTTCTGGGATGATTCCTCACTGTTCTCATGATCATTGACACTCCATGAGGTGAGATCTTGTATGGTGCACCAGATCTAGGGAGACTGACAGTTGTTTTGTGTTTCTTCCATTTGCGAATGATTGCACCAACTGTTGTCACCTTCTCACCAAGCTGCTTGGCAATAGTTTGGTAGCCCAGTCCAGCCTTGTATAGGTCTACAATCTTGTCCCTGACATCCTTGGACAGCTCTTTGGTCTTTGCCATGGTGGAGAGTTTGGAATCTGATTGTTTGATTGCTCCTGTGGACAGGTGTCTTTTATACAGGTAACAAAATGAGATTAGCAGCACTCCCTTTAAGAGACTGCTTCTAATCTCAACTTGCTACCTGTAGGAAAGACACCTGGTAGCCAGAAATCCTGCTGAATGATAGGGGATCAAATACTTATTTCCCTCATGAACATGCAAATCAATGCATAATTTGGTAGACATGCATTTCTTTTGATTTTTTTGTTACTATTCTGTCTGTGAGTGTTACAATATACCTACCATTCGATTTTTAGACTGATCATTTCTTTGTGAGTGGACAGACATTCAAAATCAGCAGGGGATCACATACTTATTTCCTTCACTATATATATATATATATATATATATATATATATATATATATACACCATATTGCCAAAAGTATTGGGACACCACTCCAAATTATTGGATTCTGATGTTTCAATCACCTCCATGGGCACAGGTGTATAAAATCAAGCAGCTAGGCATGCAGACTGCTTCTACAACCATTTGTGAAAGAATGGGTTGATCTCAGGAGCTTAGTGAATTGCTGCAGCCCAGCAGGTCAGGAAAAGGGGGGATGAGCAAGTGCCCCCCCCCCCCCATCCTGAACCATCTAAACCATACCAGGCCACATGCCCACAACACTGGAGAGTGCTTTGGGGCAGGGGGGACTCCCCCGTAAAGCACCTTGCCCCCATGTTGATGGGGACAAGGGCCTCTTCCCCACAACCATGGCTGGTGGTTGTGGGGGTCTGCAGGCGGGAGGCTTATAGCAATCTGGAAACCGCTATGTGAATGAGTACTTGATACCGCTACTCATTCACAATAAACAAAAGTGGAGTGTAACAAATGACAGTAGAATCTTTGGCAAGACCTTTAATAAAAACAAAAATTAAAAAAATGTCCCCTGAAGTAGATCCAGCGTCAATCACGATGCCCACCTCCACCACCGACTCGAAAAAAGAAAAAAAATGCTTTGCTCTCAATGCTAGCTCCCAACAGCTGCGCTGGGATGAGAGTTCTTAAATACTGTGATGACATCACGAGGGGACCGGGTCACCCCCGCCCCCTTGTGAAATCCTCATGCGCTGTGATTGGCCAAAGCATTGCACCTGACCTGTGGTCAGAATGCAGTGCATTGTGGGCGTGGCGGGTGAATAGCCCGCCGAACTCCCTCACAATTCATGTGTTTGTCGAACACACGAACGGCCGATGTTCATGTTGAACTAACATTTGACTTGAACATATAGCCCATCACTAGATACCAAGACATTTTGGACTATTTCATGCTCCAAACTTTGTGGGAAGAGTTTGGGGATGGCCCCTTCCTGTTCCAACATGACTGCACACCAGTGCACAAAGCAAGATCCATAAAGACATGGATGAGCACGTTTGGGGTGGAGGAACTTGACTGGTCTGCATAGAGTCCTGACCTCAACCCGATAGAACACCTTTGGGATGAATTAGAGCGGAGACTGTGAGCCAGGCCTTCTCATCCGACATCAGTGCCTGACCTCACAAATGTGCCGGACGAATGGTCAAACATTGCCATAGGCACCCTCCTAAACCTTGTGGATGGCCTTCCCAGAAGAGTTGAAACTGTTATAGCTGCAAAGGGCAGGGCCAACTCAATATTGAACCCTACGGACTAAAACTGGGATGCCAATACAGTTCATGTGCATGTAAAGGCAGGCAGCCCAATACTTTTTGGTAATATAGTGTATATACAATGGGTAAAATCAGTATTGAACACATAACCATTTTTCTCAGTAAATATATTTCTAAAGGTGCTATTGACATGCAATTTTCACCACATGTTGGTAACAAGCACTGCGTTCCATACATACAAAGAAACCAAAACAAATAAGTTCAGAAATAAAGTTATGTGTAATAAAATAGAATGACACACTGAAAAATTATTGAACACGGGAACCGAAATTTATTTAATACTTTGTACAAAATCCTTTGTTGGTAATGATAGCTTCAAGATGCCTCCTGTATGGAGAAACAAGTTGCATGCATTTCTCAGGTGTGATTCTGGCCTATTCTTCCATACAAAGTCTTTAAATCTGGAAATTTCCATGGGCCTCTTCTATGAACTCTGATCTTTAGTTCTTTCCATAGATCTTGTATTAGATTCAAGTCAGGTGACTAGTTGGGCCATTCTAGCAGCTTTATTTTCTTTCTTTGAAACCAATTGAGAGTTTCCTTGCCTTTGTGTTTGGGATCATTGTCTTGCTGAAATGTCCACCCTCGTTTCATCTTCATCATCCTGGTAGATGGCAGCTGATTTTTATTGACAATGTCTTTGTACATTTTTCCATTCATCTTTCCTTCAATGATACGAAGTTTTCCAGTAACATATGCTGAACAACAGCCCCACACCATGATGTTCTACCTCCAAACGTCACTATTGGGATGGTGTTTTTAGGGTGATGTGCTTTGCCATTTGACCTCCAAACATGATGCGTATTATGGCATCTGAAGAGTTAAATTTTGGTCTCATCTGACCAGTATTTCACAGGCTTGTCTAAATGTTGTGCAGCAAACCTTAAATGAACTTCAACATGCTTTTTCTTCAGCAATGGAGTCTTGCGTGGTGAGCGTGTATACAGGCCATGGCTGTGAGTGCATTACTTATTTTTTTCTTTTAAACAATTGTACCTGCTAATTCCAGGTCTTTTTGAAACTCTCCACAAGTGCTCCTTGGCCCTTGGATAATTCTTCTGATAATTATTTTCACTCCTCTGTCAGAAATCTTGCAAGAAGCACTTGGTCATGGCTGGTTTATGGGTGTTCCAGCATCACATCCCATGCGTTCAAGGATCAGATTACCTACAAAAGGAAGGGTGTTGAATGGTATACTACATCATAAAAAATGAGCAGATAGATGGTGCCCCCTGTAGGCAATCTAAAACCTTAACACTGAGCCCTATGATAGCCAAAAAGCTCCTACCCTTCCCCCTGTTCTAACCTAATCACCAGTCTTCACTTAATTATTTCCACTCATTTAGCTACATGTAACTGAAATGAAAAATTGTATGACTGTATTCAAATATTTACTACAGCTAAGCCATGTACAGAACATGCCAACAATTTGAGGTTAAATTGTCTTGTGCACAGTAGACCTCTTGAAAGTCTATTTATTGGATCCTTTCATACCAATAATTGAGTAAGAAAAAAACCTTTTTACTTTGGCTAATAAGAAAGTAATTTTGTCCAAAACTACAGAAAGCCACTTCTCCACCGTGCTTACCACAACAGTATAATGTAATTGGAATCAAAGACTCTCCAAGCAAACTGAAAATATCCACTTAGCCCACCAGCCCAATTCAATATCATCCCTATTTTTTTTTCAATTCTGTAGAGAACATACCATTTTTTAATCATCTGCCTTTTGGTCCTGTGACATCACAGGTCACTTCCCCCCCCCCCCCCCCCCATACACACACACACACACACACACACACACACACAAACACAATCTTAAAAAGGAGAGAGAGAAAGAAGAGAGAGGAGAGAGATGTTCCTCCAGCTCTCACCTCCTTCCGCAATGAAAGCAGCCAACCATCCCTGGAGACATGGTCAAGACCTACACCCTCCAGCAGCCTGCAGCTTCTCTTGCTTTTATTGGATCCCATGGCAGAGCTAACACAGTGCCTCACCTGGTCCCCCATCCTCTGTTACCTGCCATTTGTGTCCCTTCTTCCAGGGGGGCAGTGCCGTCCCTTCCTCCCCTGAAAAATGATGCCCAAGGCAATCGCCTTGTTTGCCTCGTGGTATATATGCCCCTGCCTCTACCTACTTTTCATCTTACAGCTGTAAACACGTGTGGAAGCAACCAGCAGCAGGGTGAAGTGGAGGTTCTGCTGGGGACTGTGCCAGAAAAAAGGGTAAGTATTGTAGTGAAAGCTGCTTTTTATTTTAATATGCACTAAGAAATGTGATGTGCTGGAACTGAAGAGAGTCTAGAGAGGGAAACAAAGCTAAATGTACGACTGGAGAACCTCAGTTATGAGGAATGACTACAAACAATTAATTCTTCCTGGAGAAGAGACATTTAAGAGAGAATATGATAGAGCTGTACAGATATCTCAATGGTGATTCTAGCATAGGGAGGAAACTATTCAGTCTCAGGTCACTTAAGAGGACACATGGACACTCAATGAAATTGGAGGACAAGTGCGTAAGGGCATCTTTATTGTCAGAGTGGTAAGTTGGTGATATCTGTGGGGAGTGTTCATAATTTCAAAAAAACTCTTTGGTGGGCATCTTAGCAAACGCAATATACAAGGATATGGGAAATGGTGTTAAAACACGAACAAACACATTCACACAGATTGAACTGAATGGACTGGTGTCTTTATTCAACCTTACCAACTATGCAACTATTTTTTAATACTGTGTATTGGGCTTTCATTTTTAGTATTGGCAGGGTTATTGTCAAGGTCCTACCTTTTCCCAGAGGTTATGCTGCTCCTTGTGCTGGCATCCATCTTGGATTTCTGCAGAGCATGGTGGGAGTCTTTTATGCCTTCAGGTCTCTGCGGTCCATCCCCCAGAGGGGTGTGGTTGATCACATATAAGCCTGTTGTCCACACGTGCCCTTTGCATTCGTGTCTTGTGTGTTAGTGTGACTATAGCTCTGTTTATACTCTCGTGACTCTCCTGGAATCTGACTCGGCTTTTGACTGACCAGTCTCTGCGTTTTCCATTGATCTGACCTTCCGTTGCTGAACCCGGCCTGTGACCTGTTATTCTTGTCTACCATTCTGTACTGTTTGTCCCATTGTTATCGACCCGGCCTGCCTGACTACTCTTTGTCTATCTAGTCCCTACCAGCTACACGCCATTGGTGGCGGCCGTTAACGCAGCTGGGGTGTCTCGGGGGCCGCGACCTGGTTCCTGGCTGCGTCAAGTCCATCCCCACCATCAGGGGCCCTGGTGAAGGGCAGCCTGGAACTTAGACTCCGCCCCCTGAGGGACTCCGGTCTGTGGGTGGTGGTTGTCGTCAGTCAGTGCGTGACCCTGCCCTGACAGTTATCCCTTAAGGTGGCAAGATATCCTGGAGAACATTCCAACCACTTGTTTTTTTCCACTGTTTGGAAGGTATTTTAGTTTTCAGACTTTATCTAGACCTAGGGGTTTATTTCAATTCAGATTTTTTATTTGCCCAGTGCATAATATTTAAAATGCACTAACCATTTCTATCTTGTAGTTGGGATTTAATTCTCAATATCGGCATGGGTGTTCCTTTACGTGGCAAGACATCTTGAAGAGCATCTCATCCCATAACAGGTAATAGTAGGTACTTGATTTTTCTGTTATTTGGGAGGTATTTTAGTTTTCAGACTTTAACTGGGCTTACAGGTTTCTTTCATTTCAGAGTATAGATATCATGCTGTTTCATAGTGAGACTTGCCACAACAGGCCTGCAGGGCCAGGACACTTGCCCTACTCAGCCTGCAAAGCATCAGCTATACTTTACCATAGCCTTAATGTTTTGTATTGAATTTGGCTGGTGGGCTAACAAGAAATCATTAAATTTGCTTGGAGGTTTTATTTAGACCTTTTAACACATTTGATTCCAATTACCTGGCAACGTGTGATCAACACAGTGAGGAAACAGCTTTCTATAGTTTGTTTTTCTAATTACCATAAGTAAAAGATTATTTTCTCACCCAATTATAGGTATGAAATGATCCAATAAATACTCTTCCAAGAAGTGCATTGTGTATAAGACATTGTCTAGTTCACAGAACTTTCCTTTCCTTCGCTGTTTCTAATGATGCATCCAGGTCAAGGAATTGAACCTGAAATTGGTGGCATGTTCTGTACTTGGCGTAGCTGTAGTCATAATTTGAATGCAGTCATAGAATTTTTAATTTCAGTTACATTTTAGCTAAATGAGCGCACATAGCTAATTCCGACATACCTTCACTGCTCTTTGAGTTGAGAACTATATGTAACCAACTAATGAGCATATTCATTAAAATGCAGACAATGCAGGACGTGAAGCGATCATTTCAGTAGATCGTCTCCTGTATTCTACAGGTCAGAGTATTTTCAAAGATTATATTTAAATTATGTAAAATTAAATTGGAGTGACTGATTAAAATCTAGAAAATGTTAGAAATGGTTTGTGACTGTGATGAAAGAACTATGTTCTGTTAATGTGTAAATTCCCCTTTCTGGTAAACTTGAAAGCCAGGGAGGTGGAAGGAGGCAACAGGTGCCTTACATTTAACAAAAGACCCCAAGGGATCTAACCTTGTGTCCTCTGAAAAGGTAAAGGGGTAGCTGCCTCCCATTAGCAAGTATATTGAGCATTATATATATATCCCTCATATACAGTACCTGCAGATACAACTGGAAAGAGCAAACTGGTCTTATTTTTGCTCCTTTTTCTAAACCACTCCCAGGCAGGGCCAATTCCTCTCCGACATGTAAAAATCATCAAAACAAAACAAACATTTTTTGCTAGAAAACTACTTAGAACTCCCAAGCATTATATATATTTTTAAGCAGAGGCCCTAGAGATTAAACTGGTGGAATTTACTTTTTTTTAATGTCACATGATATTTGTGCAGTGGTTTTTCAAGTAAATATTTTTGGGAAAAAAATACAATTTATTGACTTTTAAATGCTCAAAAACAAAATATAATACCAAATATAATAGTTGATGTTATGGTGAGTAAATAAATACCAAACATGTCAAATTTTTAAATTGCATACGCCCGTGGATTGGCGCCAAACTACAGTACCTAATAGTCTCCATAGGCAATGTTTATAAAGCCTTTACAGTTTACCAGTTTAGAGTTACTAGGTCTGGCATTAGAATTATTGTTCTCGCTCTGTCCTGGCAATATCTTACGTGTGGTGCAATTTACATACAATCATTTACATATGCACGCAAGACCAACGCGTGAGCCTTTAGATTTTTTTTCTAATTTTAATATTCATTTTATTTATTTTTTTAACACTGTACCTTTATATTTTTTTAACAACTTTATTGCTATCACAAGGGATGAACTACATCCCTTGTGCTAGCAATAACCATACAGGTCCTCTTTATAGAAAGATCTGGGGTCTGTTAGACCCCAGATCTCTCCTCTGGCCTTCAATGCAGCCAATAAGACACATATTGGTCTGATCAGCAGCTTCACTGGCCAGTAAACACAGGAGCAGAACTGGAAGTGCCAATATCCTTAACGCTTCCAGTTTCTGACGTTGCACAGTAGGAGGAATTACATTAGTTCCTCTCACTGTGTCCCAGGAATTGGATGCCACCGGTCACATCCCTGATCAGATGGGAGAACCTGGTAAAGGCAGCGGTTGTAAAAGTAATCCAGTAGCTTTTCAGCAACTCAGATTTTACCTTTTACCAAAAAGAGAATTGATGACACTAAAAAATTAAACCAGGAATATGACTGTAGCTACAGTCATGAATGATCCCGGAAAAACTACTTCACCTTTAGGACCTTTCTAAATGGCCTAAGGGTTGAAAGTGGTTAAAGCATATGTATGGCCAGAACATTTCTAAAGCAAGCAAAATTGTCTCTTGTATTAAAAGAGGTATAGACTCCAGAGAGAGCAACATCATTCTACCCCGGTACAAATCATTAGTAAAACCTCATCTGGAATATAAAGTTCAGTTTTGGGCACCAGTTCCCCAGTTTTGGGGAACTGGAGAAAGTACAGAGAAGGGTAACCAAACTGATAAGAGGCATGGAGGAGATCAGCTATGAGGAAAGATTAGAGGAACTGAATTTATTCTCTCTTGAGAAGAGGAGGATAAGGGGGGATGTGATCTCCATGTATAATACATAAGGGGGATGATCAACATGTATAATAAGGGGGGGTATGATCTCCATGTATAATACATAAGGGGGATATGATCTCCATGTATAATACATAAGGGGGGATATGATCTCCATGTATAATACATAAGGGGGGATATGATCTCCATGTATAATACATAAGGGGGGATATGATCTCCATGTATAATACATAAGGGGGATATGATCTCCATGTATAATACATAAGGGGGATATGATCACCAAGTATAATACATAAGGGGGATATGATCTCCATGTACAAATCATTAGTAAAACCTCATCTGGAATATGAAGTTCAGTTTTGGGCACCAATTCACAAAAAGAACATTGGGGAACTAGAGAAAGTACAGAGAAGGGCAACCAAACTGATAAGAGGCATGGAGGAGACCAGCTATGAGGAAAGATTAGAGGAACTGAATTTATTCTCTCTTGAGAAGAGGAGGATAAGGGGGGATATGATCTCCATGTATAATACATAAGGGGGGATATGATCTCCATGTATAATACATAAGGGGGGATATGATCTCCATGTATAATACAAAAGGGGGGATATGATCTCCATGTATAATACATAAGGGGGATGATCAACATGTATAATACATAAGGGGGATATGATCTCCATGTATAATACATAAGGGGGGATATAATCTCCATGTATAATACATAAGGGGGGATATGATCTCCATGTATAATACATAAGGGGGATATGATCTCCATGTATAATACATAAGGGGGATATGATCTCCATGTATAATACATAAGGGGGATATGATCACCATATATAATACATAAGGGGGGATATGATCTCCATGTATAATACATAAGGGGGATATGATCTCCATGTATAATACATAAGGGGGGATATGATCTCCATGTAAAATACATAAGGGGAGGATATGATCACCATGTATAATACATAAGGGGGGATATGATCACCATGTATAATACATAAGGGGGATATGATCACCATGTATAATACATAAAGGGGATATGATCTCCATGTATAATACATAAGGGGGGATATGATCTCCATGTATAATACATAAGGGGGATATGATCTCCATGTATAATACATAAGGGGGGATATGATCTCCATGTATAATACATAAGGGGGGATATGATCTCCATGTATAATACATAAGGGGGGATATGATCTCCATGTATAATACATAAGGGGGGATATGATCACCATGTAGAATACATAAGGGGGGATATGATCTCCATGTATAAATACATCACTGGTTCATATAGTGAACTCGGTGTAGAGCTATTCACCCTGAGGTCATCACAGAGGACAAGGGGGCACTCTTTACGTCTGGAGAAAAAGAAATTTAATCTCCAAACATGGAAAGGTTTCTTCACAGTGAGAGCTGTATAAATGTGGAATAGACTCTCTCAAGAGTTGGTTCTGGCTAGCTCAGTGGATTGCTTTAAAAAAGGCCTGGATTCTTTCCTAGATGCACAGAATATAACTGGATACTAACATTTATAGGTAAAGTTGATCCAGGGAATATCCGATTGCCTCTCAGGGGATCAGGAAGGTATTTTTTTCCCTGCAGGAGCAAATTGAGGCATGCTTTGCTGGGTTTTTTGCCTTTCTCTGGATCAACTATGGGTATAGGATTATAACTTTTTTTTTAATGGTTGAACTGGATGGACTTTTGTCTTTTTTCAGCCAGACCAATTATGTAAGTATGTAACTTTTTTCTTAGTTTTGGACAGAATAGAGAAGGGTTAAAAGCACAGTCTGGTTATTTGCTTTTTGTATGTTGTTGGGGACATTTCCCTTTACTTCCTGTCCAGAAAATACAATGGGAAGTTAGAGACACTCTACCAAATGAAGGCCATTCCCCTCTTAGACAGTTTTCTCTCTAGCAGGTGTCCCCACAGGAATATTTAATCTCTCCTCTTGTTCTGGGGACAACCTTAACAATTTGAATGACCCTTCACCTTCTGTTTCAGTTGCAGTAGTCATCAGTACAAATATAAGTATGAATCTTACGTACAGAGACACAAACAGCAATAAAAACTTGACATTGGATCTAACCCTTCCCCACTCTATTGAAAAGTGGATACAAACGTTTTGCCTTTACATGCACTTTAAGTACATCTATAACATTTTTGTAGTTTTTGACAAAGCACTGTTACAATCCCTTCCAGGTTTTTCTTGCTGTTTACATCCCCACTGGGGAGATTTGCCCTCTCTATTTGTCCTGGTGACCTATGTCATTGAAGCAGAATGTAATGGGCCAGGTAGTCCCTTGGCAAGGCGTGCATCTGGTGGGACAGCAGAGATTGATGTTGAAGACAACCTAACTAATGTTTTTCAGTGTCTGTTTTTTACTTCTGTTCATAGTTGTGCATTAGAAATAGAAAAATCCCTAGGAAAGACCCGACATGGCTTAACAATTTCTGTTCAGTGTTCTTATTCATCTCCCTTTTGAGCTTTAATTATTCTGACATTTTTTAGATCACCTTTAATTGGAATGAACTTTGTTGTATTAGACTCTTACTGTCTTGAAATTTAATTCACACAGTTTGAGGACCAAAGAAAAACTTGGCAGACGTGATGTATCTTATTGTGTGCCAGTAGAACAACTTTGGACAGATGATAATTAATGCTAACACTGACCCTTAGATTGTACTTGAAATATCTGGTATTATCAATGCTTTATTTAGATTACGAAGTTTGATCCATACCAAGTACTTTCAAACAACCGTTCCAAGTCAGTGGAATTAAACAATGTCCGTCATCGGTTTTAGTGGGCCACATTGTGCCATATTGTTGGTATTAGTTGGAAGAGTTTTGGACCATCAATGGTCTCAGTGGGACCCAGGGCTGCTGTTAGAAATCAAGGTGCCCCATACAGCCTACCTGACAAGCCCCCCTCCCTCCCCCCACTACCAAAATTACCATTTTTTTAAAAATCCAAACAACTTTTATTGCCAAGACAATAAAAAAAATGGAACAGTGCTTACAGAATCTACAATGATGGTACTGCAACAACAGAATTACACATAAATAGAACAATGTGGATACGCAGATCCTGTAACAGAAATAGTAACCAATCAAAACAGAGAACATCAGGATCCATGGCCATATTGACAATACCTTACTTTTTCCTTTTACCTTTTAGATGTAAGCATAAATGGGGGAAAGGAACAAAGCCAAGAACATACCAACAATAAAAAACAACAACATCTGGTTCACCTGAGACATCTCATCAGAGAAAATTGGGGATGCACGTGATCTCCCCCAAGGGGGAGAAGTGGAGCTACACACCTGACATAAAATGTTGCACCTGCAAAAGCCAATCCACAAATAATTGAGGAGGGGCAAGCCCAGGTGTATCCAACCAACCCTGCTACACCTTCTGGAACTTACAATAAGTAACGAATTAACATAATCTATCCATAGCTTACTAGTCGGCGGAGCCGACAATAACCAGTACCTTGCTATCAATTTCCTAGCCAGATATAAAAGTCTAGATACCATAACATGCACTCCAGGTTGGAACAGTTCCTGATCCAGTGCCCCCAGCAGACATTGCAAGGGATCCTGGGGAACAGTATATTGCGATACTAGAGAAATAAACTGGAGAACCTCACTCCAAAATCTATGTAGCTTTGAACAGCAACAGAGCATGTTAATGAAATCTCCCTGCTGGACCCTATACCTCGGGCAGCCACCCATTTTTATTACAATAAAATCATGGAGCCTCCCCATCACACAGTCCTCCCTGCACAGAGCACCCCAATCACACAGTGTCCCCTTCACAGAGCCCCCCGATCACACAATCCCCCTTCACAGAGCCTCCCTCACCACACAGTCTCTTCTTCAAATTAGAGCCCCTCAATCACATAGTCCTACCTTTGAGCCCCTAATCACATGGTCCCCTTTTCACATCAGAGCCCAACCTTTTGGCTCCAGTAGTGACATAAAAGGTGGAAGATAGAGCAGGTATGGGTTTCTACCTTCTCCTGAATGCAGGGGGTGGCCCTGCATGCTATCTGCTTTGGATCAGAGTTATGCATTGCCACAGAGAGGGCAGGCAGGCCACTAAGAACATAGCAATGAATGACATGTGTCCGGCCATAGAGAGTCATTGGTTATTACTGTGATGGTAGCCTACCTGTCCACACCATGGCAACTCATGACACTGATCCAGGGAAAACTAGGTTCTGTGCTTGTGACACCCTGGGGGAACCCAAACATCAACTCATTTGAGAAATTATATAAGCATTTATGCAAGAGACATTTCAAAGCCCAGCAACATGAGTTGTGGATTTACAAACACGCTTCTAGTATGCTAAAGACATGTCTGCTTGGTGACTATAATTAGGGTTCAGTCTCAAAAGTGGAGCATAAATTATACTGAGCTATTGAATACAAGTTAATAGGTTGGAAAGAAAACTATCATGTTTATGCTCATGTAGTGTATGGTGTCAGTAGGGCAGTGGACCGTGTTAGTAGAGCATTGAATGGTGTCAGTAGAGCAGTGGACGGTATCAGTAAGGCAGTGAATGAGGTCAGTAGAGCAGTGGATGGGGTTAGTAGGGCATTGGGTGGGGTCAGTAGAGCAGTGGACTTTGTCAGTAGAGCAGAGGTTGGTTTCAGTAGGACAGTGGATGGTGTCAGATAGTAAAACAGTGGGCAGTGTCAGTAGGGCAGTGGACTTTGTCAGTAGGGCAGTGGGCAGTGGCAGTAGTTTTTTATTATTTTATTTTTTTAACAATTTTTTTTACAATTTTTTTAGAAGGGAGCATTCCCCTGTCCCTTTCTCTGCAGCCTCAACTGCACTGCAGATGGATGAACAGGAGACAGAGGCTCTTGTCCATTCATAAGCTGAAACATAGTAAACAGTTAACAATTCTTCAGTTATGAATGAACAAAATGAGTGATCTGTACTGATCCTTCACTCTGTTCATTCAGAAAAGGAAGGGGCAGGTATATTACAAATTTACCTGCCCCATTCCCCACTCTTATCTCAAAATCCTCCCTCCCCCTGCAGCAGCCTGTGGGAGAGGAGAGCAGGAAAGCTTGCAGTGCTGTCAGAAGCCACCATGGGGTGAATCCTGGACAGATAGTAACCCATTGTTTCCCCCAGCACCTGGTCCAGTTGGCTTCTTCTACCTAGGGCTCAATGTGCATAGGGTTATTAGGGTGTGTCTGGATTGGAACATAACAATATATGTGCCTAGATGCTTTTACTACTTTTAATAATGTTTTCATAAAGGTGGAGTTGTGAGTCATAGCCAGGTTGTTAGCACTTTTTGAACTTTTGCATTGATATCACAACTGTGCTTATCACTGTTCTCCTTGCTGGAGAGAAAGCTATTCCAGAGGACCTGCAGTACAAGCATCTCTCTGCCTCTGCTTCAAATATACTGTGGGTCTGTGCTTCTTGAGCCTGCTGCTGCTTGACCAATCCTTCACTAGTCATCAGATAACCAATTGTCAGAACAGCAGCTCTAATAAGATGAAGCAATGCCCAGCAATTCTACCAAGATGGCTTCCTTCACACAGAGAAACAGTGCAGTACAAGGCATATTAAATCAATAATAAGGAAAAGATCAGCTGTAAGGAGCCTTCAGGCAATACTTGCAACCAGTCCTTTGCCCTCTGCCTACCTTTTTTTTAGCACAGCTTTTAAAACATAACTGCACAAAGGGATGGTGTTTCACAGACACTTGGAGTTTCACTTTAACATACTAACAAGCACTTTTTGAACTCGAAATCCTCTTTGATACACCATGTTTCAAGCCGCTCTTAGTTCTGGAAGTAGTTCACAAGCCCCTTCAAAGCTCATGAATAAAGACTTTGCGCCATCTTCGCACTGTGTTCCTGCTGCTTTGACTTGTAGGCCGTTCGTCTTAATAGGATTAGAACCTGCACCGTATTTTAGCTGCCTTTGAAACAAGGTAGATATGTTGGCTTCCGCTAATGAGGACATGCACTGCTTATCTCCATAAATGATGCAGTTTTGAACACCAGAGGTGACAAAGCCAAAAAGTCACGATAGGATTTGGAATTCCTAAGATAATCTGCTTTAACTTCAGTGATTCCCTTGCTGGTGATTCATTATGTCTCTTACACCATAAACCATTAGGCTGAGTGTTTCAGCTCTCTGAAGAAGTGACACTGAACGAATGCATAATTCCTCCATGAATATCTTTATGGCTTCATTTACATTTGGAAATGCCACATACTGTATGGCAATATATTATAAGAAGGATCTGCATTTCGAGAATGCACTGGGTGTAATTAGTGCAGGTTCTATTTTGGGAGCATCTCAACATCCCAATCTGTTTATGTACTTTGTTTGTTAAAACAACACTTAAAGGTACACTCCAGTTAAATGTCAACACCGAAAATATGGCCCAACCACTGTAAAGTTCTCATTTTTTATCCAGGCATTTAACATGATCGCTTTGGAGTTTCACTATTGAAATTGTTACTGGCCGTCTCACCTTCTAACTAGCCCTGGCCCTGTAAAAATGTCCAGTAAAAGTTCAGTGT
This sequence comes from Staurois parvus, assembly GCF_062004578.1. Taxonomy (NCBI): domain Eukaryota; kingdom Metazoa; phylum Chordata; class Amphibia; order Anura; family Ranidae; genus Staurois; species Staurois parvus. The sequence goes on from NW_028317969.1 coordinate 6,752,451, forward strand.
TCTCTGGGTCAAGAACTGCCCACACTCCAATTTGTTGGATTCAATTTATGGTGTGGTTAACCACAGACAGTATTAAGAGTTCAAACCAAAAGAACACATATATTGGTCTATCTATGAATTATGCAATATCATGGATTTATGCAGCATTATATACATTTGACAACCACTTAACTGGGATAAAACGTCATTAGTTTGATACCGGGGTTACGACTGTAGCTAGTTGCCTCAACGCCAGTATTAAAATTTTCCTCAGTTGCCACTCTTTCTGCTAAAAGTGATCCAAGTGACTGATTAGCCGCAGGATCACTTTTGGAAGCAGTGGGAGAAGTCGGTGAGCCTGGGAACCGATCCAGTGCAGGCAACGGCTGACCACAGAGATGAGCAGAGGAAATATGGCCTCAGCTCATCTCTATGTTCTTGGAGGAGTGGAGTGACGCTATGGCATCACTTTTGGTTCAAAACAAGGCCATTTTTTTATTAAAGCATTAGATCAATTTTTTTTAGTATCTAATGCTTTTCATTGTAGAGAAGAGATGTGGGCACTTATTGACCCCATATCTCTCCATAAAGAGGACCTGTCATGTCTTATTTATATCACAAGGGATGTTTGCATTGGTTCTGGCCAGCTCAGTGGATTGCTTTAAAAAAGTCCTGGATTCTTTCCTATATACACTGAATATAACTGGATACTATCATTTATAGGTAACATTGATCCAGGGAATGTCCGATTGCCTCTCGGGGGATCAGAAAGGAATTTTTTTCCCTGCAGGAGCAAATTGAATCATGCTTTACAGGGTTTTTTTGCCTTCCTCTGGATCAACTGTGGGTATAGGATTATAACTTTTTTTTTTTCTATGGTTGAACTGGATGGACTTTTGTCTTTTTTCAGCCAGACTAACTATGTAACTATGTAATGATAAGAATAAAAGTGATAAAAAAAAAAACATTTAAAGGGACAGTGTAAACATAAAAAATGTAATAAAATAAATAATAATAATAATAATAATAAAATTTCTAGTTCCCCCATCCACCCATGCTCACGCACAGTGGTGAATGCATACGTAGGTAATGCCCACACATGTGAGGTATTACTGCGAATGTCAGAGCGAGAGCAATAATTCTAGCACTAGACCTCCTCTTTAACACTAAACTAGTAACCTGTAAACATTTTTAAAACATCGCCTATGGAGATGCTAAAGTATATGTTCACCTTTCATAATATGTTACACCCAGGGACGGACTGACAACTTATGGGGCCCCCGGGCAATAGGGGATCATCCGTGTCCTTGCCCAAACTAAAAAAAACCTATGAAAAAAGTACCAGGGGCATCTCATGGGGCCCCCTACTGACCCCGAGCCCTCGGGCAGTGCCTGAGTTTCCATAAGGTCAGTCCGCCCCTGGTTACATCCATATTCAGGGTTTAACATGTAACATGTCATGAAAGCACCAGCCCCACCAATTCCCATCGGTCCCTTACTTTGACAGATAGCGGGGATCTTCTCCTCCTCTATAGCTGTCAAATTAAAAAAAAAAAACCTGGTAATGCGGGGTTCTGCCTGCCTGGCCACGTCACTCCTCTGTGAAAAAGAAACTACAAGTCCCAACACCCTTAGCGGCTGTTGGCTTGCAGTTCTCAATGAACTACTACAGTGCTATGGAGTTCATTGAATCTTCCTGTCAGTATATCTGCTTGCTCATACATCCCGTACCGGCAAGCAGATATACTGACGGGTCTGCAGGAGACCTGCAAGGCACCAGAAATCTACTGATTTCTGGTGCAATGCTTTACAGGCTCCTGCAACAAAAAATAATAAATGCACATTTTTTCCTGCAAAAAAATGTGCATTTTTTATTTTTTATCAAACAGAGAACTTATCTTTTAAGTACTGTACTTTGGCGCCATTTCACAATATGCAAACGGTGTCACCAGCCCATATATGTAAACAAAGTTCATACCAACAAGTGAGGTATCGCTATGAATTTCAGAGTGAGAGCAATCATTCTAGCACTAGTCCTCCTCTGTAACTCTAAACTGGTAACCTGTAAACATTTTTAAAGTGTTGCCTATGGAGATTTTTAAGTATCATAGTTTGGTACCATTCCCCGTGAGCGCGCAATTTTAAAGCATGGCATGTTAGGTATCTATTTACTCGGCATAACATCATCTTTTATATTTTATTTAAAATATTGAGTTATATATTGTGGTTTTTGTTTTTAATTCATTAAAGTCTATTCTTTCCAAAATAATTACATTTGAAAAACCACTGCGAAAATTCCATGTGACATAAAAATTTGCAATGACCACCATTTTATTCTCTAGGACCTCTGCTTTAAAAAAAATTATATATATATATATATATATATATATATATATATATATAAAATGTTTGGGGGTTCTGGCAAAAAATTACTGATTTTTATTTGTAAAGAAAGAGCGTCAGAATAGGCCTGGTCCTTAAGGGTTTATACAAAAAGAAAATAAAAAATGCCATTATTATGGGTGTAACCACCCGTCAAAGGAATTTCACCAACTCGCCCTGATATTGGGTGTGGATTCTAAACCAAATATTGGTCATGAGAAAAAGGTTAGCAGCTGACTAGAGCAGAACTGCCAAAACAAGGGCATATTATGAATCCTATGCGGAATAAACCATCACCATTATAGTAGATGCAAATTATTACTTTATTTAGATCATGACGATCATGGGAAGGTTAGGTATTATGAACATGGTGAACACACAGTCAATCACAGAAATAAAATCAGTGAATATAAAAACAAAAATTAAAAAACGTCCTGCGCCTTTACTTAGCTGCATGAATTAAGTGGCTGGAAAACCGTTATAGGTACATGAAGGAAAAAATCTTCATTTATGGAGTATGGAGAGTCTGTGGTAGTAGTATTCAGAATGGTTGAATCTTCACATTTTCGAGTTCCTGTTGTTATCCAATATTGGAAATATCTTTGCACTTCCCTCATATATTCATCAATGTTAAATGGTGGGGTAATAAGCAGTGGAACTACTGAAGGATAAATGTGTGTAATAAATATAAACTTTGGGAAGAGTCACCATATACATGTGTCTGCTTATACCGCAACAAGCTTAAATCCAATAATTCCTGATAGCTCTGAAGAGGAAAAATGTCATAATAATCATGATTTACCTTCCTTGTATCTCATCATCATCATATTGGCTGATAAAAGAAAATTGAATTGTGTATAGCCAACCTCAATCAGCCGATATTCTTTTAACAGAATGATCTCAAGGGATAGCACTAAGGCTAAATCTATAATGAATAACATAAATATTAGTATAAAGAAAATCATATATTATTATTATTTTATTATTATTATACAGTATTTATAAAGCGCCAATAGTTCGCTCAGCGCTGTACATTACAAAGGGAGACAGAACATGCGACATAACAATACAATGTGATACACGAGGGGTTTGAGGTCCCTACTCTTTTGAGCTTACAATCTAGGAGGGAGGGGATAGTGGTACAGGAGGAGAAAGCTGTGGGGGATGGAGTGGTTGGAAGAGTGCAGGAGCTCGGCAAAATAGCAGGGGGTGGGGTAGGCTTCCCTGAAGAGGTGGGTTTTCAGGGTGCACCTAAATGAGAGGAGAGTAGCTGATAGTCTGATAGATTGGGGTAGGGAGCTCCAGAGTATAGGTGAAGCCCTGGAGAAATCCTGGAGGCGGGCATGGGAGGAGGAGACTGGGGAACTAGAGAGAAGGAAGTCTTGAGAGGAGAGGAGTGTGTGTGTTGGGTGGTACTTGGATATTAGGTCGGTGATGTAGTTTGGGGCAGTATGATGGACAGCTTTGTACGTCAGTGTTAGGATTTTGAATTTGATCCATTGTGCAATCGGAAGCCAGTGGAGGGATTGGCGGGGGGGGTGGCGGAAACGGAGCAGCTGGTAAGGTGGATGAGTCTGGCTGCCGTGTTCAGAATTGACTGAAGTGGGGATAGCCTGTGGCAGGCCAGTGAGGAGGGAGTTGCAGTAGTCGAGTCGTGATATGATGAGGCAGTGGATGAGCTGTTTAGTGGTTTCCGGGGTTAGGAAAGTGCAGATTTTGGCGATGTTGTGGAGGTGGAGTCTGCATGAGTTAGTTAGTGATTGGACTTGGGGCTGGAAGGATAGGTTGGAGTCCAGAATGATCCCAAGTACTCTGGCCTGTGGGGCGGACCTGAAAGGGGCATTGTTGGACGTGATGGAGAAGTCAGTGGGGGGTGGTGTGCGGCTGGAGGGAAGACTAGGAGCTCAGTTTTGGAGAGGTTCAGTTTAAGGAAGTGGAGAGACATCCAGTCTGATATGTCGTTTAGTAGGTTTGTGACTCGGGCGGAGATTGCAGGGGTGAGGCGAGGGGTTGAGAGATAGATTTGTGTGTCGTCGGCATAGAGGTGATAGTTGAAGCCATGAGAGTGTATGAGTTGGCCAAGGAAGGAGGAGTAGATGGAGAATAGAAGGGGCCCCGATGACAGAGCCCTGAGGGACTCCAACAGAGAGGGGGAGTGAGGGGGAGGTGGTAGCGTTATAGGTAACACTGAAGGATTGTTGTGATAAGTAGGACGAGAGCCAGGAGAGAGCAGAATCTCTGAGGCCAAGAGAGTGTAGTTTTTTGAGGAGGAGGGGGTGGTCGATTGTGTTGAAGGCCGCGGAGAGGTCAAGGAGTAGGAGCACTGAGTAGTGGCCGTTAGCTTTGGCGGTTAGGAGGTCGTTGGAGAGTTTGAGTAAGGCAGTTTCGGTGGAGTGTAGGGGACGGAAGCTGGACTGGAGGGGATCGAGGAGGTTGTTGTCATTGAAGTGAGAGCTTAGGCGATTGTAGACTAAGCGCTCGAGGAGTTTGGATGATATTGGGAGCAGGGAGATGGGTCTGAGGTTGTTTGGGTCATTAGGTTCCAGGGAGGGCTTTTTAAGTATGGGAGTGATGTGCGCATGCTTCAGAGCGGAGAGGAATGTGCTGGAAGAGAGGGAGAGATTAAAGATGTGGGTGAGGGAACTTAGGATGGATGGGGAGGGAGGTCGTAGGAGTTGTGAGGGGATAGGGTCGAGGGGGCAGGTGGTGAGGCGGGCATCAGAGAAGATCTTGGTGACCTCCTCGATGGTAGTAAGGTCGAAGGTGTGGAGTGTTGAGGGGGCTGCAGTGTGAGGAATGTTAGGTGGGGCGGAGGTCGGAGCAGTGGTGAGGTCGAGGGAGAGGGGCGATGAGGGGGTAACTGTGTGAGAGGGGACGGGTTTGGAGGGAGTTTGAGCGGCAGTGATGTCCTTGCGAATTGTTTTTAAAGTGATTGGCAATCTCAAGGACAGACGTGAGGTCCTGGGTGGAGGTGGGGGTGGAGAGAGTAGAGAGTTAAAGGTGGAGAAGAGTCGGCGAGGATTGGGGGAGAGGGTCTTGATGAGGGTCAGGAAGTAGGCTTGTTTGGCAGCGTGGAGGGAGGAGGTGTAGGTGTGGAAGGCAGATTTGTAGCGGGTGAAGGCTTGTTGGTATCTGGTTTTGCGCCATAGTCGCTCCAGGGCACGACTGTGTCGTTTGAGAGTTTTGGTGTGATCAGTCTGCCAGGGCTGGAGCGGTCGGGGTCTGATGTTTCGTGTTGTTAAAGGCACTAGTAAGTCAAGAGCGGCTGACAGCGTGTTGTTGTAGGCAGTCATAGCCAGGTCGGGGCAGGACGGGGAGGATGCTGTCATGGAGTTGATCAGCTGCAGAGTGGAGGGGGGCAGGGTTCAGGTTGCAGAGGTTTCGGCTGGGAGTAGTATGGCATTTGGAGGGGTAGGGGTTTGGGGACGAGGAGACAGAGAAGGTAATAAGGTTATGGTCAGAGAGAGGGAAGGGAGTGTTAGTGAGGTTGTGGGGAGCGCAGAGGTGGGAGAAGTTTTTGCCTGAAAAACTAACAGGTTACCACTTTAGATTTACAGAGGAGGTCTGGTGCTAGAATTACTGCCCATGATCTGACATTCACCGTGATACCTTATGTGTGTGGGACGATAACTGTTTGCGTGTGTCTGCCTTTGTGTGTAAGCACGGGGGAGCGAGGGCACTTTAATGTTTTTTTAACACTGTCCCTTTAAAAAATATTTTTTTTTCTGGATCACTTTTGTTGCTGTCACAAAGAATGTACACATCTCGTGTGACAGCAAAAGGCATGTGACAGGTATTCTTTATGGAGGGATCTGGGATCAATAATGCCCTCAAACCCTCCTCTGCCCTTAAAAGTATTCCATCACACCAATATAAGTGTGATTGTATACTTTTATTTTTCAAAAATGGGGCCCTGTATTTCTGAGTAAACAGGAAGTTTTTCAGGTCATTGCTTCCTGGTTACTATTTAATGGAGCCGAACAAAGCCGATCTGGTCTTTGTTCGGCTCCATGGCCAGCCAGCAGTAGCTGCTTGTAATAGCAATTGAGTTGCTAATCAGCTGCTCCATTTGCTATTACAAGAAAGTCGACTGTTGGCACTAAAAGAATGGTAGCTGCAGGCTTCATCCCAGGTACAACCACATGAAGTCCAGTGATGTACCAGGTACATGACTGGGCAGCAAGCGGATGTACTAACATATTTTTGCATATATAAAATCCTTATAATAAAGGGAAACATTAAAACAAAAAGTGCTGCTGTACAGTGATATGAATGAAGTATCACTTTTGTGCACTTCAAATAAAGTTTGTACACAAAAAAGGAGAGTGTTATGAGTTGAGAATTGCGCACCAGACCACCACTTATCACTGGCTCATGGCAGTTTACTGTGCGGCAACCGTCTGTTTATATTTGAATAGGCCCTCATTCAGCTGTATGTTACTAAAGATTCTTTTGTTTAGCTCAGCTTTTAGCACAGTGCAAAAAAAAAGTCTGCAACACTGGAGTGCCAGACTTACCTGTTGACTGAAAGGAAAAAAGAAAATATGACACAAAATGTTAAAACAGGTTGTACCACGGTATCCAATCGCTGGTCAAAGGGAGGAGTATCCAGATTCTCCCTTCCTCACTGCTCATCCCCATTTGAGCATTGAGGAAAATCCTTTGCTTGGCATGATTGTATGTGCCAAGTGAACTCTGGGTAAGGAGTTCCCCAAAAAATCATACGCAGCCTATTTTTGACCTCATACCAAATAGTGTCATAGGGAACATGTTCCCCATAAATCTATGCAAATCACAGAAATGTCCTCATAGCTGGCTACATTGTCAGAAAAACTCAAAAGGATTTTTAACAAACATGGCATCCCTGTGTTTTTCAAGGCTAGAAACATAAATCTTGTATAACCAAAAGACCCAACACCAACCACAAGAGAAGTAACTTGGTATATGTACGGCACTTTAATGAGGAATACAAAGAACTGTACATTGGAGAAACAAAACAACCTCTCACAAAACTGATGGCCGCACATAGAAGGGTGAACTCTGCTGGTCAGGACTCTTCAGTCATCCTACACATTAAGAAGAAGAAGTTCTTTGGAGGACAGCGAGGGGCACGTTTGGACAGAGAGGACAAGAGACCATCTAGGTCAACTTGAAATAACCATCCAAACACAGGAGTGAGAGCCTCCAACATCTTACCCTGGTTACCCTGGGATTCAATTTCATAACTAAAACAGGGTGGCTTCACAAACGTTCACATCATTGTGTTCTTGGACAACCAACATCTGCCTTGACACATTCCAAAAAAAAAAGAATTAGGGTGAATAGGTTACCTGCATGCAAATAAATGTTGGTGTATGTTACTGAGAATCATTCGGAAGAAGCTGCTTGGACATTTTTAACATTACAGAACACATTCAGTTGAAGGTGGCTAAATCCTACTAGCGATACCATGACCTGGATAAATGAGAACCTTCACAGACATTAAAGGCACATGTTTACTGGCTTGATGATCAACTGGGCCCTAGACAAAGACAATAGACTGTAGGCATCTACAGAGTCAGGTATTCTAAACTACATATTCAGAATGTAAGAATACTCTGCCCAAGGGAAACTGCTTTTACCCAAGATAGGCCTGGGTGGAACTGGGTATGCGAAAAGAGCGATAGTTCATCAGCAAAAGTTGTTGAAAGTGGCAAAGCAAGGGTTCATCAAAAATCGAAAAAAAGACAGGAGTCAGTTCAATGTTCAAAAAACAGGCTGAGGGTCAAACCAGGAGGTCTGTCCATAACAGGAAACTAGAGGTAGGTACTGGAAGTTGGAGGCAGAAGTGAAACTAGATCCAAATTGGGAAACTTGAAGAAATAACAAGGGGAGGTTTGAAATGCACTGTGTAATAGTGATGCAGTAATCGTGCACCTCAGAAAGCATGCCATCAAACTTAGAAGCACTGCTGGTAGCAAAAAAAATCTCTGGACTGGGATACAGAAACGGACTGTCATTCCGTGTTAAATTGGGTATGCACAAAGAGTTTCATGGACTACTGCATGGCAGTAGAGTTAAATTAACCATCCCTAACTTCAAGAACTGATGTAAATGGTTCTGTGCGCTGTGCAAAGTAACGCACAATTTCTCACCTATCTGAAAATCAATTAAAATACAAAAAATTTAATAAAGACTAGGAACCAAGAACGTCATGAAGGTTATTTACAGCATAACCCCGTTGTTTATGAAATATCCAGTCTTTTGTTTCCTTTTTAAACGCTTTTTGGACAATGCACAAGTTTTGCTAAGAGGAAAAAACGGCTTATTGGCTTGATGACTGGTTTCCAAGGCTTATGCAAAGGAGATTTAAATGATTTTCCTACAAATCTCTTTATCACAGTGTCAATTTCAAGAAAATGACATGTAGGTATTTTGATAATGGATTCCTACACAGTGGGTGAGAATGGGATGATTTTACAGGTAAATGCAAGGAAGATGAGAAAAATGCTTTAAAGACAGCAGGAAGGTTTTATTAAAGGGCTGTTTGGGTCAGTAAATCCCAGTATCAAGCTATGCGTCATCTGCTGTCTTTGACGTTACAGTATAAATATGAAGTTCTAATTCTGATGACATGCTTATAGAGGTTAACCACTTCCAGACCGGACACTTTTACCCCCTTCCTGACCAGGGCAATTTTCAGCTTTCAGCGCTATCACACTTTGAATGACAATTGCGCGGTCATGCAACACTGTACCCAAATGAATTTTTTACCATTTTTTTGAGACAGATAAAGCTTTATTTTGGTGGTATTTATTCACCGCTGGGATTTTAATTTTTTTTGCTATGTAAATGAAAATGTCCAAAAATTTTGAAAAAAAGTGTTTGTTTTTTTTATAAAATTTTGCAAATAAATAATATTTCATTATAAATCTTTGCCAAAATTTATTCCGTTATCTTTTTAGTAAAAAAAAAATCCAAATTAGTTTATAACCAAAAATTATAATTTTTAAACATTTTTTTACATTTTTATTTTTTTTTTTATATTATTATTTTTTATTTATTTTTTTTTACATACTGTCACCCTAGCAGTACAGTGTCACCATGGTGACACTGTACTACTTGTGGGGGGTGATGAAGATTTTTTTTTTTTTTTTTTTACACATTGCTTTTACACCCATATAGGATGTAAAAGCAATCATTTCTCTTTCTCTCTGTGTGCATTCTTGCACTCATTGAGAAGTACTGAGTGAGCTGTGATTGGTCACAGCTTGTCACATGGTACAAGCCTGTTGTGAATAGGCTTGTACCATGTGACCTCTGTGATCATTCACAGATTTCACACGTAGTAAGTAGAGATGAGCGAATTATTCAAAAATTCGGTTCGGCTGATTCGCCGAATTCGCGGAATAAATTCGCTTTGAGCCGAATATATTCGCTGCGAATTTAACTTATAAAAAGGGTGTTTCTAGGCTTCAGAGAGCCTTTATATTAGTGCAGAACACTGTACCTTTAATTTAAATGCCCTTGGAGTCTGCTGGGGAAGAGAAATAATACTGTTAGTCAGTATGACATGCAGATGAGTGCCGTCGATCTTAGAATCAACGCACACTTCACTCATTTGGGCAGTCACGGGGCCAAAACCAGAGTGTGGAGCCACAGTGTGGTGGTGGAGGCAGCAGCAATGGGAGGCCATACAGCACCCTATGACAAAATGGAACCCACCAGCAGTGGCACATAGCAGAGTGTGGCGATGGAGACAGCAGCAATGGGAGGCCGTACAGGGACCCATGACACACTCTGGACCTGGCAGCAGCATGAGGAGGCGGTTCAAGGGCCCATGACAGATTACGGGCCTGGCAGCAGCATGAGGAGTCGGTACGGGGGCCCATGGCAGATTACGAGCCTGGCAGCAGCATGAGGAGGCGGTACAGGGGCCCATGGCAGAGTGGCGGAGCGTAAGCAGCTAAAATTGAAGGCCATACAGAGGCCTATGTTAAAAAGTCCCCCCAGCAGCAGCGTGGGGAGACGACTATCAAGAGTCCAATGGCAGAGTGGCGGAGCAGAAGCAGCTTCAATTGAAGGCCATACACAGGCCTAGGTTTAAAAGTCCCTCACAGTTAATTCCAATAACGAACTCTACTCCTCCGTGCAATCTACTTACGAGACCCTGGGCAGGTCTGGGTCCAATTTGTGGTAGAGACTGGTTTTGTTCAGCCATGCTTGAGCGAGTAATAACAGGTCTGTGCTGCCCTTTGGTGTCTGGCTTAATGCGCACAACACTGAACGTCCCAGCGTTTGTCAACGATTTGCCGTTAAGTGATGCAAACCCGCTGAACCACGTTCATGAGGAGCCGGTACAGGGGGCCATGAATCAGTATGGACCTGGCAGCAGTGTGAGGAGACCCGAAAGTGGCACATGGCGCAGGGTGGCGGTGGAGGCAGCAGTATTCGGAAGACATACACAGGACTAGGTTAAAAAGCGGAAGCCGTCAGCAGCGTGAGCAGACGACAGAGGCACATGGCGCAGGGTGGCGGTGGAGGCAGCATTATTCTGAAGCCATACACAGGCCTAGGTTAAAAAGCGGAAGCCGTCAGCAGCGTGAGCAGACGACAGAGACACATGGCGCAGGGTGGCGGTGGATGCAGCAGTATTCGGAAGCCAAACACAGGCCTCGGTTAAAAAGCGGAAGCCGTCAGCAGCGTGAGCAGACGACAGAGGCACATGGCGCAGGGTGGCGGTGGAGGCAGCAGCAATGGAAGGCCATACAGCACCCTATCACAAAATGGAACCCACCAACAGTGTAAGGAGACCTGAAAGTGGCACATGGCAGAGTCTGGCGATGAAGTCAGCAGCAATGGGAGGCCGTACAGGGACCCATGACACACTCTGGACCTGGCAGCAGCAAGAGGAGGCGGTACAGGGGCCCATGGCAGAGTGGCGAAGCGTAAGCAGCTTAAATTGAAGGCCATACAGAGGCCTATGTTAAAAAGTCCCCCCAGCAGCAGTGTGGGGAGACGACTATCAAGAGTCCAATGGCAGAGTGGCGGAGCAGAAGCAGCTTCAATCGAAGGCCATACACAGGCCTAGGTTAAAAAGTCCCCCCAGCAGCAGCGTCGGGAGACGACTATCAAGAGTCCAATGGCAGAGTGGCGGAGCGGAAGCAGCTTCAATTGAAGGCCATACACAGGCCTAGGTTAAAAAGTCCCCCCAGCAGCAGCGTGGGGAGACGACTATCAAGAGTCCAATGGCAGAGTGGCGATCCGGGAAGTCAGCGTTGTGATTGCAGATGCAATGCAGAGATTCTATGAGGTGATGCCGAGGGTGCGAAGAAGATCATATACCGTCGTACTTCCATCCATAAGACGGAACAACCTGCGAACCGGGAGCTTTATTGCCCTGACCCACTGAGCAGCTTCTGGGATACCCAAGAGGCCCATGGCAGAGTGGCGGAGCGTAAGCAGCTTCAATTAAAGGCCATACAGAGGCCTATGTTAAAAAGTCCCCCCAGCAGCAGCGTGGGGAGACGACTATCAAGAGTCCAATGGCAGAGTGGCGGAGCGGAAGCAGCTTCAATTGAAGGCCATACACAGGCCTAGGTTAAAAAGTCCCCCCAGCAGCAGTGTGGGGAGACGACTATCAAGAGTCCAATGGCTGAGTGGCGATCCGGGAAGTCAGCGTTGTGATTGCAGATGCAATGCAGAAATTTTATGAGGTAATGCCGTGGGTGCGAAGATCATATACCGTCGTACTTCCATCCATAAGACGGAACAACCTGCGAACCGGGAGCTTTATTGCCCTGACCCGCTGAGCAGCTTCTGGGATACCCAAGAGTTTGGCTTCTGTGGGGAATATGGTTGAAAACTGAAACTTAAAGGCATGTTGACGGAAGGGCACCAGTGTCAGTGCTCCGGAGGGAATATAGCTTCAAAGCTGACACTTAAAGGTATATCGATGGTCAGAGACCACAGGAAGTGGAGCTTGCGTCTTAAATCGACTGAATGTGGCAGACGTGAAACGTCTACGGGCCGTATATGAAACGGGTTGTTCCTCTTTCTGGAATAAGTGTTGGAAATGGCCACTCTTTTTGGTGTGGCGTTTTGTCTATTTAATTCCGATAACGGACTCTACTCCTCCGTGCAATCTAGTTACGAGACCCTGGGCAGGTCTGGGTCCAATTTGTGGTAGAGACTGGTTTTGTTCAGCCATGCTTGAGCGAGTAATAACAGGTCTGTGCTGCCCTTTGGTGTCTGGCTTAATGCGCACAACACTGAACGTCCCAGCATTTGTCAACGATTTGCCGTTAAGTGATGCAAACCTGCTGAACCACGTTCATGAGGAGCCGGTACAGGGGGCCATGAATCAGTATGGACCTGGCAGCAGTGTGAGGAGACCCGAAAGTGGCACATGGCGCAGGGTGGCGGTGGAGGCAGCAGTATTCGGAAGACATACACAGGACTAGTTTAAAAAGTGGAAGCCGTCAGCAGCGTGAGCAGACGACAGAGGCACATGGCGCAGGGTGGCAGTGGAGGCAGCAGTATTCGGAAGCCATACACAGGCCTAGGTTAAAAAGCGGAAGCCGTCAGCAACATGAGCAGACGACAGAGGCACATGGCGCAGGGTGGCGGTGGAGGCAGCAGTATTCGGAAGCCATACACAGGCCTAGGTTTAAAACTGGAACCCAGCAGTGTGAGCAGACGACAAAGACGCACATGGCAGAGGATGGATCTGGCAGCAGTATGAGAAGGCGGTACAGGGGCCCGTGGCACAGTGTGGTGATGGGGGCTACAGCAACTGGATGCCAGAAAGTGGCCGATAGGGCTATATACTGCATGGAATTATAAAGTTGTAAAGACAGCGGCCTATAAGGCTATACACACTATAACAATCATGACTTGATTGACCATTGGCCTATAAGGCTATACACAGCATGAATATCATGACTTATTCTGAGAGTGGTTTGGAAGGCTATATACAAAAAGTAATTCATGAGCTGTCCGGACAGCGGACAATAAGTAAATATATACAAATCAATTCATCAGCTGTCCAGCCAGCGGCCTCAAAGGCGACACATATAGAAAGCAATTCATGAGCTGTTCAGACAGCGGCCTCTAAGGCGACAGATATACAAAGCAATTCCCGAGGTGTTCAGGGAGCGGACTGAACGGCTAGGTTATTACTAAATATATTTTTGTGGCCAAACATCGGCCTATAAATAGATGTCTACACAGTGACAAAAAATTATGTCGCCAGACAGCGGCCCCTACGGCGACAGATATACAAAGCAATTCCCGCGAGCGCACAGGGCCCACAGTGTCTGAGGATGGACGTTGGCGCAGAAAGGCAGAGACCAACTGACTACATAGGTGGTTTTTATAGTACTTTATTTTGGCCTCCCTCTCAGCAGGTGTGAAAAAGGCCACCATTTTTGAACGGTAGCGAGGGTCCAACAAGGTGGACAGCCAAAAGTCATCCCTCTCTCTGATGGTTATTATTCGGCTGTCGCTACGCAAGCAAGCGACCATGCTATGGGCCATTTGTGCCAAGGAATGCGATGGACTCCCTGCCTCCATCTCCACAGCATACTGCCATGGTGCGTCTGGGTCCTCTGTCTCCTCCTCCTCTACCAGATGCTCCTGCTCCTCCACTCCTGTCCGCTGAGTGGAAAAACCACCCATTTCACTCAATAATTCCTGAGCACCAATGTCCTCCTCTACCTCCTCCTCTTCTTCCTGTCCTGCCCCCACAGGGGTCATGTGGCGTTGAGATCTGTGCGCCACGTCTACCGCACCCTGACCAGCCATTGTTAACAGCATTTGTTCCAGGACGTGCAACAGAGGAATGACGTCGTTCATCCCATAGTCCTGCCGACTCACGAATATCGTGGCCTCCTCAAAGGGCCTGAGCAAGCGGCAGGTGTCACGCATGAGCTGCCAATGGCTGACATCTAAGTTACACAGGGGAGTACCTTTATCCGCTTGTAACATCAGGAAATCGGTGATGGCCTTTCGCTGTTCGTAAAGGCGGTCTAACATATGTAGGGTTGAATTCCACCTTGTTGCAACGTCGCAGATCAGGCGATGCTGTGCAATTCCGTTCTGCCGCTGCAGCTCAAGGAGGGTGTGCTTTGCGGTGTAGGAATGGCTGAAATGCATGCAAAGTTTACGTGACATTTTAAGGATGTCTTGCAGTGGGATGGTGGCTTTTAGGAACCGCTTGACAACCAGATTGAACACGTGAGCCATGCATGGCGCATGGCACAACCTTCCTTGACGCAGAGCAGACACCATGTTCTTTCCGTTGTCGGTCAACATGGTTCCGATTTTCAGTTTGCGCGGAGACAGCCATCTGTCGATTTCACTGTTCATTACACTCAGAAGTTCCTCCCCTGTGTGACTACGTTCGCCAAGGCATACCAGGTGCAGCACAGCGTGACACCGTTGCGCCCTGCACATGTGATATGCCGGTCGGGTAATGGGACTTGGCACGGGGGTGGCGGCTGAGGACACGGCGGAAGAAGAGGTGGTAGAGGCGGACATCTTTGCTGGACCAAGGACGTGCAAACGTGGAGGCAAAAGCGGTGTGACCTGTCCAAGTTGCTGGTGCGGCTGTGCCGGCACCACGTTCACCCAGTGGGCCGTAAATGACATGTACTGTCCCTGACCGTAGTTACAGCTCCACACGTCGGCGCTGCCGTGCACTTTGGCAGAGACCGACATGCTCAAAGACTGGCCCACCATCTCTTCTACATGTGAATGCAGGGCTGGCACTGCCTTTTTGGCGAAGAAATGCCGGCTTGGCACTCTCCACCGCGGCTCGGCACAAGCCATCATTTCTCGGAAAGGTGCTGAGTCCACCACTTGGAAAGGGAGGGACTGCAGCACCAGCAACTTGGACAGGAGGACGTTCAGCTTCTGCACCGTCGGGTGCGTGCTCACAAACTGTTGTCTCTTGGAAACGGATTCCAAAAAAGACTGCTGACGGAATCCGTGAAGAGGAGTAGCAGGAGAAGGAGCATCTGAACGAGCGGAAGATGCCAACGAGCGACAACTCCCCTCAGCAGAGGTGTTGGAGCCTTGACTGGCTGATAGAGGGCGATTGACGTCGGGTGACGGAGCAAGTAACGGAGCGGGTGATGGAGCGGGGGCTGGGGCAGGCAGAACCGCCGTATCTTTATCACGGTTTTCCCAGGCCACCGAATGGCGACGCTGCATATGCTGACGCAACGCTGTAGTCCCAACATTGGCCCCCTGGCCACGCTTGACTTTCTGGCCACATAGTCGACATACGGGTACGTTTACTTCCTCGGGCGGCTTGACGAAAAATTGCCACACCGCCGAGTAGGAAACTTTGCCCCCGCTACTCCTCACTGGCTGACTGCTACTTCCTCCGTGCACACCGGCACCACTACTGGCCGTGGTGGTAGGCTGCAGTGGAGCTGGTGCTCTACTCCGTGGCCGTTTGGCTCCACTGACACTGCTGCGACCCTGCTGCCTCCTGGGCAACCCACCGACTGTTTTGCTCGCTGGCAAGCTGGCACCCTCTTCTCCTGATGATGCGGAAGCAATAGCCTGATGACGACGAGGCTGCCAAGTGCGATCAACCTCCTCATCATCAATTAGGCCCCTCGGCTGCGTGTGGGTCAGGAGACAGACCTGTCTCTAGACCGGCTACCGAGCCACTCTCCTCGCCAGTACTTCTTCGCCTGGCTGCTGAAGAGGCGGATGTCTCCCCCCGTTCCTGACCGCCCTCTGTTAGCTCTTCCTCACTGTACAGTGGGGCTGAGCCCACAGCATGCGATACTTCGCTTGGTGAGGGAACACCAAAGGACAGGGGCAGGTCGTGGACACGTGATTTCAGTGGGCTTGCTCCCGGGCCATGCCTACTAACGGTTGTGTCTGACGTACCCACCGACCGTTGGCTGTAGGTGTCAGAGGTGACCTGGGAAGAGGAAGACGACCGAGTCAACCAATCGATGACGGCAGGGTTGTCGGTGGAGACACGACCGCTGGATGACACCGGGAGCACTGGCCTCTGGCTGCGACTAGTGCTGCCTCGACCCCTTCCTTTGCTGCCACGTCTGCTCGCTCCTGAAACATTGCCTCCTCTGCCACTCCTCTGCGTGTTGTCTGACATACTCTTTAATTCAATAAGCACCCCAAAAATAAAAACGGATTTAACTCTTTGAACGTACAATAGTGGTTGTGAAGCAGAAAGTCAGTTTATTTAGCACAATCGGTCAATTGCAGCTTGCCGTTGGCTGTAAACTGTACGTTTATGTCACTGGAATGCACTAAACACCCAAAAAATATTACCGCCAGCCAGCGTGTAAATGGATTTAACTCTTTGAACGTACAATAGTGGTTGTGAAGCAGAAAGTCAGTTTATTGTACACAATCGGTCAATTGCAGCTTGCCGTTGGCTGGAAACTGTACGTTTAGGTCACTGGAATGCACTAATCACCCAAAAAATATTACCGCCAGCCAGCGTGTAAATGGATTTAACTCTTTGAACGTACAATAGTGGTTGTGAAGCAGAAAGTCAGTTTATTGTACACAATCGGTCAATTGTAGCTTGCCGTTGGCTGTAAACTGTACGTTTATGTCACTGGAATGCACTAATCACCCAAAAAATATTACCGCCACCCGGCGTGTATATGGATTTAACTCTTTGAACGTACAATAGTGGTTGTGAAGCAGAAAGTCCGTTTATTTAGCACAATCGGTCAATTGCAGCTTGCCGTTGGCTGGAAACTGTACGTTTATGTCACTGGAATGCACTAATCACCCAAAAAATATTACCGCCACCCGGCGTGAAAATGGATCTAAAACTTTGAACGTACAATAGTGGTTGTGAAGCAGAAAGTCAGTTTATTTCACACAATCGGTCAATTGCAGCTTGCCGTTGGATGGAAACTGTACGTTTGTGTCACTGGAATGCACTAATCACCCAAAAAATATTACCGCCAGCCGGCGTGTAAATGGATTTAACTCTTTCAACGTACAATAGTGGTTGTGAAGCAGAAAGTCAGTTTATTTAGCACAATCGGTCAATTGCAGCTTGCCGTTGGCTGGAAACTGTACGTTTATGTCACTGGAATGCACTAATCACCCAAAAAACATTACCGCCACCCGGCGTGTAAATGGATCTAACTCTTTGAACGTACAATAGTGGTTGTGAAGCAGAAAGTCAGTTTATTTAGCACAATCGGTCAATTGCAGCTTGCCGTTGGCTGGAAACTGTACGTTTATGTCACTGGAATGCACTAATCACCCAAAAAATATTACCGCCACCCGGCGTTTATATGGATCTAACTCTTTGAATGTACAATAGTGGTTGTGAAGCAGAAAGTCAGTTTATTTAGCACAATCGGTCAATTGCAGCTTGCCGTTGGCTGTAAACTGTACGTTTATGTCACTGGAATGCACTAATCACCCAAAAAATATTACCGCCAGCCGGCGTGTATATGGATTTAACTCTTTGAACGTACAATAGTGGTTGTGAAGCAGAAAGTCAGTTTATTTAGCACAATCGGTCAATTGCAACTTGCCGTTGGCTGGAAGCTGTACGTTTATGTCACTGGAATGCACTAATCACCCAAAAAATACTACCGCCACCCGGCGTGTAAATGGATCTAACTCTTTGAACGTACAATAGTGGTTGTGAAGCAGAAAGTCAGTTTATTGTACACAATCGGTCAATTGCAGCTTGCCGTTGGCTGGAAACTGTACGTTTATGTCACTGGAATGCACTAATCACCCAAAAAATATTACCGCCACCCGGCGTGTAAATGGATCTAAATCTTTGAACGTACAATAGTGGTTGTGAAGCAGAAAGTCAGTTTATTTAGCACAATCGGTCAATTGCAGCTTGCCGTTGGCTGGAAACTGTACGTTTATGTCACTGGAATACACTAATCACCCAAAAAATATTACCGCCACCCGGCGTGTATATGGATTTAACTCTTTGAACGTACAATAGTGGTTGTGAAGCAGAAAGTCAGTTTATTTAGCACAATCGGTCAATTGCAGCTTGCCGTTGGCTGGAAACTGTACGTTTATGTCACTGGAATGCACTAATCACCCAAAAAATATTACCGCCACCCGGCGCGTAAATGGATCTAACTCTTTGAACGTACAATAGTGGTTGTGAAGCAGAAAGTCAGTTTATTTAGCACAATCGGTCAATTGCAGCTTGCCGTTGGCTTGAAACTGTACGTTTATGTCACTGGAATGCACTAATCACCCAAAAAATATTACCGCCACCCGGCGTGTAAATGGATCTAACTCTTTGAACGTACAATAGTGGTTGTGAAGCAGAAAGTCAGTTTATTTAGCACAATCGGTCAATTGCAGCTTGCCGTTGGCTGGAAACTGTACGTTTATGTCACTGGAATGCACTAATCACCCAAAAAATATTACCGCCACCCGGCGTGTAAATGGATCTAACTCTTTGAACGTACAATAGTGGTTGTGAAGCAGAAAGTCAGTTTATTTAGCACAATCGGTCAATTGCAGCTTGCCGTTGGCTGGAAACTGTACGTTTATGTCACTGGAATGCACTAATCACCCAAAAAATATTACCGCCACCCGGCGTGTATATGGATTTAACTCTTTGAACGTACAATAGTGGTTGTGAAGCAGAAAGTCAGTTTATTTAGCACAATCGGTCAATTGCAGCTTGCCGTTGGCTGGAAACTGTACGTTTATGTCACTGGAATGCACTAATCACCCAAAAAATATTACCGCCACCCGGCGTGTAAATGGATCTAACTCTTTGAACGTACAATAGTGGTTGTGAAGCAGAAAGTCAGTTTATTTAGCACAATCGGTCAATTGCAGCTTGCCGTTGGCTGGAAACTGTACGTTTATGTCACTGGAATGCACTAATCACCCAAAAAATATTACCGCCACCCGGCGTGTAAATGGATTTAACTCTTTGAACGTACAATAGTGGTTGTGAAGCAGAAAGTCAGTTTATTGTACACAATCAGTCAATTGCAGCTTGCCGTTGGCTGGAAACTGTACGTTTATGTCACTGGAATGCACTAATCACCCAAAAAATATTACCGCCAGCCGGCGTGTAAATGGATTTAACTCTTTGAACGTACAATAGTGGTTGTGAAGCAGAAAGTCAGTTTATTGTACACAATCGGTCAATTGCAGCTTGCCGTTGGCTGGAAACTGTACGTTTATGTCACTGGAATGCACTAATCACCCAAAAAATATTACCGCCAGCCGGCGTGTAAATGGATTTAACTCTTTCAACGTACAATAGTGGTTGTGAAGCAGAAACTCAGTTTATTTAGCACAATCGGTCAATTGCAGCTTGCCGTTGGCTGGAAACTGTACGTTTATGTCACTGGAATGCACTAATCACCCAAAAAATATTACCGCCAGCCGGCGTGTAAATGGATTTAACTCTTTGAACGTACAATAGTGGTTGTGAAGCAGAAAGTCAGTTTATTTAGCACAATCGGTCAATTGCAGCTTGCCGTTGGCTGGAAACTGTACGTTTATGTCACTGGAATGCACTAATCACCCAAAAAATATTACCGCCACCCGGCGTGTATATGGATTTAACTCTTTGAACGTACAATAGTGGTTGTGAAGCAGAAAGTCAGTTTATTTAGCACAATCGGTCAATTGCAGCTTGCCGTTGGCTGGAAACTGTACGTTTATGTCACTGGAATGCACTAATCACCCAAAAAATATTACCGCCACCTGGCGTGTAAATGGATCTAACTCTTTGAACGTACCATAGTGGTTGTGAAGCAGAAAGTCAGTTTATTTAGCACAATCGGTCAATTGCAGCTTGCCGTTGGCTGGAAACTGTACGTTTATGTCACTGGAATGCACTAATCACCCAAAAAATATTACCGCCAGCCGGCGTGTAAATGGATTTAACTCTTTGAACGTACAATAGTGGTTGTGAAGCA
This sequence comes from Staurois parvus, assembly GCF_062004578.1. NCBI lineage: Eukaryota > Metazoa > Chordata > Amphibia > Anura > Ranidae > Staurois > Staurois parvus. Next base: position 6,772,730 of record NW_028317969.1, read on the forward strand.
GAAAGTCAGTTTATTGTACACAATCGGTCAATTGCAGCTTGCCGTTGGCTGGAAACTGTACGTTTATGTCACTGGAATGCACTAATCACCCAAAAAATATTACCGCCAGCCGGCGTGTAAATGGATTTAACTCTTTGAACGTACAATAGTGGTTGTGAAGCAGAAAGTCAGTTTATTTAGCACAATCGGTCAATTGCAGCTTGCCGTTGGCTGGAAACTGTACGTTTAGGTCACTGGAATGCACTAATCACCCAAAAAATTTTACCGCCACCCGTCGTGTAAATGGATCTAACTCTTTGAACGTACAATAGTGGTTGTGAAGCAGAAAGTCAGTTTATTTAGCACAATCGGTCAATTGCAGCTTGCCGTTGGCTGGAAACTGTACGTTTATGTCACTGGAATGCACTAATCACCCAAAAAATATTACCGCCAGCCGGCGTGTAAATGGATTTAACTCTTTGAACGTACAATAGTGGTTGTGAAGCAGAAAGTCAGTTTATTTAGCACAATCGGTCAATTGCAGCTTGCCGTTGGCTGGAAACTGTACGTTTATGTCACTGGAATGCACTAATCACCCAAAAAATATTACCGCCAGCCGGCGTGTAAATGGATTTAACTCTTTGAACGTACAATAGTGGTTGTGAAGCAGAAAGTCAGTTTATTTAGCACAATCGGTCAATTGCAGCTTGCCGTTGGCTGGAAACTGTACGTTTAGGTCACTGGAATGCACTAATCACCCAAAAAATTTTACCGCCACCCGTCGTGTAAATGGATCTAACTCTTTGAACGTACAATAGTGGTTGTGAAGCAGAAAGTCAGTTTATTTAGCACAATCGGTCAATTGCAGCTTGCCGTTGGCTGGAAACTGTACGTTTATGTCACTGGAATGCACTAATCACCCAAAAAATATTACCGCCACCCGGCGTGTATATGGATTTAACTCTTTGAACGTACAATAGTGGTTGTGAAGCAGAAAGTCAGTTTATTTAGCACAATCGGTAAATTGCAGCTTGCCGTTGGCTGGAAACTGTACGTTTATGTCACTGGAATGCACTAATCACCCAAAAAATATTACCGCCACCTGGCGTGTATATGGATTTAACTCTTTGAACGTACAATAGTGGTTGTGAAGCAGAAAGTCAGTTTATTGTACACAATCGGTCAATTGCAGCTTGCCGTTGGCTGGAAACTGTACGTTTCTGTCACTGGAATGCACTAATCACCCAAAAAATATTACCGCCACCCGGCGTGTATATGGATTTAACTCTTTGAACATACAATAGTGGTTGTGAAGCAGAAAGTCAGTTTATTTAGCACAATCGGTCAATTGCAGCTTGCCGTTGGCTGTAAACTGTACGTTTATGTCACTGGAATGCACTAATCACCCAAAAAATATTACCGCCACCCGGCGTGTAAATGGATCTAACTCTTTGAACGTACAATAGTGGTTGTGAAGCAGAAAGTCAGTTTATTTAGCACAATCGGTCAATTGCAGCTTGCCGTTGGCTGGAAACTGTATGTTTATGTCACTGGAATGCACTAATCACCCAAAAAATATTACCGCCACCCAGCGTGTATATGGATTTAACTCTTTGAACGTACAATAGTGGTTGTGAAGCAGAAAGTCAGTTTATTTAGCACAATCGGTCAATTGCAGCTTGCCGTTGGCTGGAAACTGTACGTTTATGTCACTGGAATGCACTAATCACCCAAAAAATATTACCGCCACCTGGCGTGTAAATGGATCTAACTCTTTGAACGTACAATAGTGGTTGTGAAGCAGAAAGTCAGTTTATTTAGCACAATCGGTCAATTGCAGCTTGCCGTTGGCTGGAAACTGTACGTTTATGTCACTGGAATGCACTAATCACCCAAAAAATATTACCGCCAGCCGGCGTGTAAATGGATTTAACTCTTTGAACGTACAATAGTGGTTGTGAAGCAGAAAGTCAGTTTATTGTACACAATCGGTCAATTGCAGCTTGCCGTTGGCTGGAAACTGTACGTTTATGTCACTGGAATGCACTAATCACCCAAAAAATATTACCGCTAGCCGGCGTGTAAATGGATTTAACTCTTTGAACGTACAATAGTGGTTGTGAAGCAGAAAGTCAGTTTATTTAGCACAATCGGTCAATTGCAGCTTGCCGTTGGCTGGAAACTGTACGTTTATGTCACTGGAATGCACTAATCACCCAAAAAATATTACCGCCAGCCGGCGTGTAAATGGATTTAACTCTTTGAACGTACAATAGTGGTTGTGAAGCAGAAAGTCAGTTTATTTAGCACAATCGGTCAATTGCAGCTTGCCGTTGGCTGGAAACTGTACGTTTAGGTCACTGGAATGCACTAATCACCCAAAAAATTTTACCGCCACCCGTCGTGTAAATGGATCTAACTCTTTGAACGTACAATAGTGGTTGTGAAGCAGAAAGTCAGTTTATTTAGCACAATCGGTCAATTGCAGCTTGCCGTTGGCTGGAAACTGTACGTTTATGTCACTGGAATGCACTAATCACCCAAAAAATATTACCGCCACCCGGCGTGTATATGGATTTAACTCTTTGAACGTACAATAGTGGTTGTGAAGCAGAAAGTCAGTTTATTTAGCACAATCGGTAAATTGCAGCTTGCCGTTGGCTGGAAACTGTACGTTTATGTCACTGGAATGCACTAATCACCCAAAAAATATTACCGCCAGCCGGCGTGTAAATGGATCTAACTCTTTGAACGTACAATAGTGGTTGTGAAGCAGAAAGTCAGTTTATTGTACACAATCGGTCAATTGCAGCTTGCCGTTGGCTGGAAACTGTACGTTTCTGTCACTGGAATGCACTAATCACCCAAAAAATATTACCGCCACCCGGCGTGTAAATGGATTTAACTCTTTGAACATACAATAGTGGTTGTGAAGCAGAAAGTCAGTTTATTTAGCACAATCGGTCAATTGCAGCTTGCCGTTGGCTGGAAACTGTACGTTTATGTCACTGGAATGCACTAATCACCCAAAAAATATTACCGCCACCCGGCGTGTAAATGGATCTAACTCTTTGAACGTACAATAGTGGTTGTGAAGCAGAAAGTCAGTTTATTGTACACAATCGGTCAAATGCAGCTTGCCGTTGGCTGGAAACTGTACGTTTATGTCACTGGAATGCACTAATCACCCAAAAAATATTACCGCCAGCCGGCGTGTAAATGGATTTAACTCTTTGAACGTACAATAGTGGTTGTGAAGCAGAAAGTCAGTTTATTTAGCACAATCGGTCAATTGCAGCTTGCCGTTGGCTGGAAACTGTACGTTTATGTCACTGGAATGCACTAATCACCCAAAAAATATTACCGCCACCCGGCGTGTAAATGGATCTAACTCTTTGAACGTACAATAGTGGTTGTGAAGCAGAAAGTCAGTTTATTGTACACAATCGGTCAATTGCAGCTTGCCGTTGGCTGGAAACTGTACGTTTATGTCACTGGAATGCACTAATCACCCAAAAAATATTACCGCCAGCCGGCGTGTAAATGGATTTAACTCTTTGAACGTACAATAGTGGTTGTGAAGCAGAAAGTCAGTTTATTTAGCACAATCGGTCAATTGCAGCTTGCCGTTGGCTGGAAACTGTACGTTTATGTCACTGGAATGCACTAATCACCCAAAAAATATTACCGCCACCCGGCGTGTAAATGGATCTAACTCTTTGAACGTACAATAGTGGTTGTGAAGCAGAAAGTCAGTTTATTTAGCACAATCGGTCAATTGCAGCTTGCCGTTGGCTGGAAACTGTACGTTTGTGTCACTGGAATGCACTAATCACCCAAAAAATATTACCGCCACCCGGCGTGTATATGGATTTAACTCTTTGAACGTACAATAGTGGTTGTGAAGCAGAAAGTCAGTTTATTTAGCACAATCGGTCAATTGCAGCTTGCCGTTGGCTGGAAACTGTACGTTTATGTCACTGGAATGCACTAATCACCCAAAAAATATTACCGCCACCTGGCGTGTAAATGGATCTAACTCTTTGAACGTACAATAGTGGTTGTGAAGCAGAAAGTCAGTTTATTTAGCACAATCGGTCAATTGCAGCTTGCCGTTGGCTGGAAACTGTACGTTTATGTCACTGGAATGCACTAATCACCCAAAAAATATTACCGCCAGCCGGCGTGTAAATGGATTTAACTCTTTGAACGTACAATAGTGGTTGTGAAGCAGAAAGTCAGTTTATTGTACACAATCGGTCAATTGCAGCTTGCCGTTGGCTGGAAACTGTACGTTTCTGTCACTGGAATGCACTAATCACCCAAAAAATATTACCGCCACCCGGCGTGTAAATGGATTTAACTCTTTGAACATACAATAGTGGTTGTGAAGCAGAAAGTCAGTTTATTTAGCACAATCGGTCAATTGCAGCTTGCCGTTGGCTGGAAACTGTACGTTTATGTCACTGGAATGCACTAATCACCCAAAAAATATTACCGCCACCCGGCGTGTAAATGGATCTAACTCTTTGAACGTACAATAGTGGTTGTGAAGCAGAAAGTCAGTTTATTGTACACAATCGGTCAAATGCAGCTTGCCGTTGGCTGGAAACTGTACGTTTATGTCACTGGAATGCACTAATCACCCAAAAAATATTACCGCCAGCCGGCGTGTAAATGGATTTAACTCTTTGAACGTACAATAGTGGTTGTGAAGCAGAAAGTCAGTTTATTTAGCACAATCGGTCAATTGCAGCTTGCCGTTGGCTGGAAACTGTACGTTTATGTCACTGGAATGCACTAATCACCCAAAAAATATTACCGCCACCCGGCGTGTAAATGGATCTAACTCTTTGAACGTACAATAGTGGTTGTGAAGCAGAAAGTCAGTTTATTGTACACAATCGGTCAATTGCAGCTTGCCGTTGGCTGGAAACTGTACGTTTATGTCACTGGAATGCACTAATCACCCAAAAAATATTACCGCCAGCCGGCGTGTAAATGGATTTAACTCTTTGAACGTACAATAGTGGTTGTGAAGCAGAAAGTCAGTTTATTTAGCACAATCGGTCAATTGCAGCTTGCCGTTGGCTGGAAACTGTACGTTTATGTCACTGGAATGCACTAATCACCCAAAAAATATTACCGCCACCCGGCGTGTAAATGGATCTAACTCTTTGAACGTACAATAGTGGTTGTGAAGCAGAAAGTCAGTTTATTTAGCACAATCGGTCAATTGCAGCTTGCCGTTGGCTGGAAACTGTACGTTTGTGTCACTGGAATGCACTAATCACCCAAAAAATATTACCGCCACCCGGCGTGTATATGGATTTAACTCTTTGAACGTACAATAGTGGTTGTGAAGCAGAAAGTCAGTTTATTTAGCACAATCGGTCAATTGCAGCTTGCCGTTGGCTGGAAACTGTACGTTTATGTCACTGGAATGCACTAATCACCCAAAAAATATTACCGCCACCTGGCGTGTAAATGGATCTAACTCTTTGAACGTACAATAGTGGTTGTGAAGCAGAAAGTCAGTTTATTTAGCACAATCGGTCAATTGCAGCTTGCCGTTGGCTGGAAACTGTACGTTTATGTCACTGGAATGCACTAATCACCCAAAAAATATTACCGCCAGCCGGCGTGTAAATGGATTTAACTCTTTGAACGTACAATAGTGGTTGTGAAGCAGAAAGTCAGTTTATTGTACACAATCGGTCAATTGCAGCTTGCCGTTGGCTGGAAACTGTACGTTTATGTCACTGGAATGCACTAATCACCCAAAAAATATTACCGCCAGCCGGCGTGTAAATGGATTTAACTCTTTGAACGTACAATAGTGGTTGTGAAGCAGAAAGTCAGTTTATTTAGCACAATCGGTCAATTGCAGCTTGCCGTTGGCTGGAAACTGTACGTTTAGGTCACTGGAATGCACTAATCACCCAAAAAATTTTACCGCCACCCGTCGTGTAAATGGATCTAACTCTTTGAACGTACAATAGTGGTTGTGAAGCAGAAAGTCAGTTTATTTAGCACAATCGGTCAATTGCAGCTTGCCGTTGGCTGGAAACTGTACGTTTATGTCACTGGAATGCACTAATCACCCAAAAAATATTACCGCCACCCGGCGTGTATATGGATTTAACTCTTTGAACGTACAATAGTGGTTGTGAAGCAGAAAGTCAGTTTATTTAGCACAATCGGTAAATTGCAGCTTGCCGTTGGCTGGAAACTGTACGTTTATGTCACTGGAATGCACTAATCACCCAAAAAATATTACCGCCAGCCGGCGTGTAAATGGATCTAACTCTTTGAACGTACAATAGTGGTTGTGAAGCAGAAAGTCAGTTTATTGTACACAATCGGTCAATTGCAGCTTGCCGTTGGCTGGAAACTGTACGTTTCTGTCACTGGAATGCACTAATCACCCAAAAAATATTACCGCCACCCGGCGTGTAAATGGATTTAACTCTTTGAACATACAATAGTGGTTGTGAAGCAGAAAGTCAGTTTATTTAGCACAATCGGTCAATTGCAGCTTGCCGTTGGCTGTAAACTGTACGTTTATGTCACTGGAATGCACTAATCACCCAAAAAATATTACCGCCACCCGGTGTGTATATGGATTTAACTCTTTGAACGTACAATAGTGGTTGTGAAGCAGAAAGTCAGTTTATTTAGCACAATCGGTCAATTGCAGCTTGCCGTTGGCTGGAAACTGTACGTTTATGTCACTGGAATGCACTAATCACCCAAAAAATATTACCGCCACCCGGCGTGTAAATGGATCTAACTCTTTGAACGTACAATAGTGGTTGTGAAGCAGAAAGTCAGTTTATTGTACACAATCGGTCAAATGCAGCTTGCCGTTGGCTGGAAACTGTACGTTTATGTCACTGGAATGCACTAATCACCCAAAAAATATTACCGCCAGCCGGCGTGTAAATGGATTTAACTCTTTGAACGTACAATAGTGGTTGTGAAGCAGAAAGTCAGTTTATTTAGCACAATCGGTCAATTGCAGCTTGCCGTTGGCTGGAAACTGTACGTTTATGTCACTGGAATGCACTAATCACCCAAAAAATATTACCGCCACCCGGCGTGTAAATGGATCTAACTCTTTGAACGTACAATAGTGGTTGTGAAGCAGAAAGTCAGTTTATTGTACACAATCGGTCAATTGCAGCTTGCCGTTGGCTGGAAACTGTACGTTTATGTCACTGGAATGCACTAATCACCCAAAAAATATTACCGCCAGCCGGCGTGTAAATGGATTTAACTCTTTGAACGTACAATAGTGGTTGTGAAGCAGAAAGTCAGTTTATTTAGCACAATCGGTCAATTGCAGCTTGCCGTTGGCTGGAAACTGTACGTTTATGTCACTGGAATGCACTAATCACCCAAAAAATATTACCGCCACCCGGCGTGTAAATGGATCTAACTCTTTGAACGTACAATAGTGGTTGTGAAGCAGAAAGTCAGTTTATTTAGCACAATCGGTCAATTGCAGCTTGCCGTTGGCTGGAAACTGTACGTTTGTGTCACTGGAATGCACTAATCACCCAAAAAATATTACCGCCAGCCGGCGTGTAAATGGATTTAACTCTTTGAACGTACAATAGTGGTTGTGAAGCAGAAAGTCAGTTTATTTAGCACAATCGGTCAATTGCAGCTTGCCGTTGGCTGGAAACTGTACGTTTATGTCACTGGAATGCACTAATCACCCAAAAAATATTACCGCCACCCGGCGTGTAAATGGATCTAACTCTTTGAACGTACAATAGTGGTTGTGAAGCAGAAAGTCAGTTTATTGTACACAATCGGTCAATTGCAGCTTGCCGTTGGCTGGAAACTGTACGTTTGTGTCACTGGAATGCACTAATCACCCAAAAAATATTACCGCCAGCCGGCGTGTAAATGGATTTAACTCTTTGAACGTACAATAGTGGTTGTGAAGTAGAAAGTCAGTTTATTTTGCACAATCGGCAAACTGCAGCACCAACTGTGCACGACAGCCACCAAAAAAAAAGGGTGTATGTCACTTTAAATTTTCGATTCTTTGATAGCTGTGGCCCTAAGTAACGATTCTGTGTCCCTGAGTAACGATTCTGTGTCCCTGAGTAACGATTCTGTGTCCCTGAGTAACGATTCTGTGGCCCTAAAGTCTCTGTGGCCCTAACTCTGTCCCTTAATACAGACAGGTCTGTCTCTCTTGAATGACCGGAGGCTAATGGAGAATTCTAAGATGGCCACCATTTATAGTGCTGGCTGGCTGCTGATTGGCTAATGCGATCACATGTCATGAATGCATTATGGGTCAGCGCGTCTTGTCTGCGCGCCTTCCCAGAGATCCCCGCCCCATCTTCTCTGTCCATTTTCTCCGTGGCCACACATGTCGCTGCCATTTTTGGGAAAATTCGATTCGTGCATCCGAAGTTTGCTAATCTTCGGATTCGTCGCGAATAAAATTTTTCCAAATCTTCGGAACGAATTCCACTTCGTCATGTTCGATTCGCTCATCTCTAGTAGTAAGCAATGATGTCACAAGTGACATCTTGCTTACTACTTTGCATGTGATCACTGATTGGCCAATCAGTGATCACATGATCGGGACCTCGTACAGAGGTCCCGTCCGACGATCGGTGTTTCACTGTGTCCGGAGAACACAGCGAGCACCGGATCGCGGTGCTGCGCGCTCCCAGGGAGCGCGCACAAGCAGGGTGCAGGGAGGCCATTTATAAACGGCCACCCGACCCTGCACTGCCACCGTCCGGCCGTTTATATGCAATGGCCGGTCGGGAAGTGGTTAAAGGCAACATGTACTGAGAAAAATATGGAGGCTACCTCACTGCTGATCTCACTTTTGTAATATGGCTAAATGGTTAGCACTTCTTCCTGGCAGCACTAGGGTTATGGGTTCCAATCCGAGCCATGGCACTATCTGCATGGAGTTTGCATGTTCTCCCTACTCAAAACAAGGTTTTATAGCAACACAGAGGCTCAGTGGTTAGCAGATTTGCACTACAGCACTGAGGTCCTTGGTTTGAATCTCAGTCAGGACACTGTCTGCATGGGGAATCATGTTCTCCCAGTACTTGAGTATGTGTCCTCCCACACTCCAAAGACATGCTGGTAGGTTCATTGACTCCTGTCTAAATGGGCCCCCGTATGTGTCCTCCCACACTCCAAAGACATGCTGGTAGGTTAAATGGCTCCTGTCTAAATGGGCCCCCGTATGTGTCCTCCCACACTCCAAAGACATGCTGGTAGGTTAATTGGCTCCTGTCTAAATGGGCCCCAGTATGTGTATGTATGTGAGTTAGGGACCTTAGATTGTAGGGTTAGGGACTAATGTGAATGTCAATATACTGTATGCAAAGCGCAGCATAAATTGATGGTGCTATATAAGTACCTGTAATAAAAAAAAAATCAACTGGCTATCTTGAAGGCCTCAAGCAGTGCTCTGGCCAGAACCAACATCCCCCCACTTCCATCCCCACAAACAATACCCTCTATTTAGCTGCTGCAATGATAAAACAAGGACTGCAGCAAGACTGGTTGGACTACTGCACTGAACCACCAAGAGGGGCTGCCAAGGGACATGTATTGGCAGAACCAGGGAAAAAACAGCTTCGGGAGACTTTTATGGTAACTTTGGTTAATGGTCAGATGGCATAAGTATTTCTAGGCTACATTCACATGGGCAGCCAGGGACGCACAGTTTGTTGTGGTCAGGCTAAACACTGCATGCAAGTAGACATATGCATGTCAAAATCAGCAACATTTTTTTGTAATCCTTTAAATCATGTAATTTAAGGTCCTCTGTCAAGTTTTTATTGCTTATTAATAAAGGAGAAAGTCAAACATATCACAACCGTATTTATGACAAGAAAAGTAAGAAAAATTTTTTTTTCTTGCTTCAAAAGATACTTTTTCTACTAGTAGCCAACAAAGACTATCTTGAATTTAAAACACCTAAAAAAAGGGGGAAAAAAATACATTAACCACTCGCTGACCCCGCTATAGCCGAATGACCTACAGTGAGGTCATCCAGTTCTGGATGTCCTCCCAGGACCACACCCGCTGCAGCGTGCACCTGGCGCGCTCTGTGAGAGCTGTTTCCATTGGACACAGCTGATCACAGATCATCATAAAGGACCAATCACAGCGGCCCTGTACCACATGATCAGCTGTGTCTAATCACAGCTGATCACGATGTAAATGCAGTTGCTGGTTATCGGCAGTACTTTCCTCATGCTGTCACAGTGTGTGGAGAGAAGTGCCGGTAATTGGCAACTGTGAAATCAGACATTTACACTGATATACAGGGCACTGATTATCAGTGTCCTGATTATCAGTGCAGCCCCAACATTGTCCACCAGTGCTGACAGCAGTGTCCATCAGTGCTGCCAGTCAGTATCTATCAGTGCTGCAAATCAGTGCCCATCAGTGCTGCCAGACAGTGTCTATCAGTGCTGCATATCAGTGTCCATCAGTGCTGCCAGTCAGTATCTATCAGTGCTGCAAATCAGTGCCCATCAGTGCTGCCAGACAGTGTCTATCAGTGCTGCAAATCAGTGTCCATCAGTGCTGCCAGTCAGTGTCTATCAGAGTTGCAAATCAGTGTCCATCAGTGCTGCTGGTCAGTGTCTATCAGTGCTGAAAATCAGTGTCCATCAGTGCTGCCAGTCAGTGTCTATCAGCGCTGCAAATCAGTGTCCATCAGTGCTGTCAGTCAGTGTCCATCAGTGCTGACAGTCAGTGCTGCCTATCAGTGTCCATCAGTGCCGCTTACTAGTGCCCTTCAGTGACGCATATTAGTGCAGGCTTTATCAGTGCCTTCTCGTCACTGCCCATCAGTGCAGCCTATCAGTGCCCATCAGTGCAGTCTGTCAGTGCCCATCAGTGCTGCCTATAAGTGCCTCCTCATCAGTGCCTATCAGTGCAGCCTATAAGTGCTGCCTATCATTGCCCATCAGTGCAGCCTCATCAGCGTGCATCAGTGAAGGAAAAAAATTACTTGTTTTTTATAACAGAAACTAAGAAAAACTTTAAAAATAATTTTTGGTCTTGGCAAAAAATTAAAACCTCAACAGTGATTAAATACCACCAAAAGAAAGCTCTATCTCTCTCTAAAAAAAGATAAAAAACTGTCTTTTGGGTACAGTGTTGCATGACCGTGCAATTGTCTTTCAGAGTGTGGCAGTGCTGAAAACTGAAAATTGGCCTGGGCAGGAAGGGGGTGAAAGTACCCGGTAGGCAACTGGTTAAATAAATCCCTTATGTAGGTCATAATAATCCACATAAACTCATATATAGAATGTATCAAAGTTATCTCTTATATCTTTGTCATAAGGATGTCCCCAGACATTCACAAATAGGTAAGTATAATGTGAAAATCTTCTTTTCAGGTGTTCCTTTAGGGATTTGGATCTTTCAGGATTATAATATCAAAAGGCAAATATGCAAAGAGGATATACATTATAATAAATTGGTTTCAATGCTGTATTTTTCTCAGCAAATAGCAAAGATCAATCTTCACCTCTTTCATGCAACATAAATGAAGTTAGGGGCTTTATATGAGCAATCGCTCAGTTTCAAATGTCTCACGAAGACTAATGTTTAAATAAATGTCCCACGTTTATTTGTCTCTCCACAAGATTGCAGATCACAGTTTGATAAACTAAAAAATGTGCAGCACATAAAATAAAGTGCATCAAAAATGGATGCTTTTCTTTTTGGACATTAAATGGACTATTATATTTCATCACACGGGCACTTTATGATCACTTTAGTGGTGTTCTTTTATATAGTGTTTGTTATATATTTATTTTTTATGTTTATATTTTTTTTTTATTTAGATCATTTATGCACTATTTGTATAATATTTAGATATATTTACTCTAATTGCTTTATGATTTTCTTGGTACGCAATCTTTTGATGCACTTTATTTTATGAGCTGCACAGTTTTTAGTTTATTTTTTCTAATAGGTTTGTCACCATTTAGTGCTAGCGGTTTCATTCTCTGAGAGCTCTCTGTTGTTTTTGGTTTGTGTTTGAAATCACAGTTTGATGGTAAACTTCCGAAACACAGCCTTTCTAAAAGTGAACTCATAATATTTCCTTCCCCCATGCCTCCTCCCCAGAATTTTCAATCCTGATCAATAACACAACTATCAGTCCTTCTCCACATACCAGTGTAGCACCCTCCTAGTTGGGCTGCTACAGTCAAGGTCGGGTGTCGGCAACCTGCGGCTCCAGAGCCGCATGCGGCTCTTTTTCACCTTGGCTGCGGCTCCGGAGCACACTGCCCACCAGGTGACAGGCAATAGGGCAGCAATGGGCAAACTACGGCCCGCGGGCTGTATACGGCCCGGCGGACCTTTTAATCCGGCCCGCGGAGCTAGACTCCCGCTAGGCTCCTCTCACAGTCTGCCCTGAAGACCGGTGTAGCATGAAAATCTGTCTCCTATGAGGATCTGTCCCCCTCGACGTATCTGCACATGTGCCGGAGATCGCCGATCGGCTGCTAATGCCTGAAACTGACACATGCGCAGATACGTCGAGGGGGACAGATCCTCATAGGAGACAGATTTTCATGCTACACCTGAACGGCGCGGGAACACGGCGAGAGGAACGCGCGGAGCAAAGGTAAGTGAATTGACACAGGGGGGACTTGGGGACTTAATATGGGGGATGAATTAATATGGGGGATGAATTACTATATGGGGGATGAATTACTATATGGGGAATGAATTACTATATGGGGGATGAATTACTATGGGGGATTAATTACTATATGGGGGATGAATTACTATATGGGGGATGAATTACTATGGGGGATGAATTACTATGGGGGATGAATTACTATATGGGGGATGAATTACTATAGGGGGGATGAATTACTATATGGGGGATGAATTACTATGGGGGATTAATTACTATATGGGGGATGAATTACTATATGGGGGATGAATTACTATGGGGGATGAATTGCTATAGGGGATGAATTACTATATGGGGGATGAATTACTATAGGGGGGATGAATTACTATATGGGGGATGAATTACTATGGGGGATATTACTATGGGGGATGAATTACTATGGGGGATGAGTTACTATATGGGGGATGAATTACTATGGGGGATGAATTACTATATGGGGGATGAATTACTATGGGGGATGAACTACTATATGGGGGATGAATTACTATGGGGGCTGAATTACTATGGGGGATGAATTACTATATGGGGGATGTATTTTCAGTTTTAAAAATGTGGCTCTCAAATTAAATTTCAATCGTGGTTTTGGCGAGATTTGGCTCAGTTGAAAAAAAAGGTTGCCCACCACTGCCCTAAGGCTATGATTGTGATTATGACGATACACTGTGGCCCTGATTAACCCTTTGCTTACTGGGCCCTTAAACCCCCTTCATGACCAGAGTGCTTTTTGCAATATATGCAGTGTCGGATTTGTTTTAAATGTTGCAATGGTTTTGCGGCTCCCAGTCTTTTTTTCCCTCTCGGAAACGGGTCCAAGTGGCTCTTTATGTCTTAAAGGTTGCAGACCCCTGATCTAGGTAAATTTAGTTTTTGGCTTTCCTATAGTAAGGGGAGCAGTGATCATTTGCTTTTGGCTGTTCTGGGTTCTGCTGGTACAGGCTCATCTACTTTCCCCTGCATCCCACTGAATTATGGCATATAATTCAGAGACCGTAATATGTATCTCTTAGATTGTAAGCTCCTAGGATCAGGGCCCTCCTATCCCTCTTGTATTGAACTGTATTGTTGCTGTATTGTCTCCCGTTATATTGTAAAGCACTGAGAAAACTGTTGGCTCTATATAAATCCTGTATAATAATAATATACACTGTATTGCCAAAAGTATTGGTCAGCCGGCCTTTCCACGCACATATACTTTAATGGTATCCCAGTCTTAGTCCGTAGGGTTCAATATTGAGTTGGCCCCGCCCTTTGCAGCTATAACAGCTTCAACTCTTCTGGGAAGGCCGTCCACAAGGTTTAGGAGGGTGTCTATGGGAAGGTTTGACCATTCTTCCAGAAGCCCATTTGTGAGGTCAGGCACTGATGTCAGATGAGAAGGCCTGGCTTGCAGTCTCCGCTCTAATTCATCCCAAAGGTATTCTGTCGGGTTGAGGTCAGGACTCTGTACAGGCCAGTCAAGTTCCTCCACCCCAAACTCACTCATCCATGTCTTTATGGACCTTGCTTTGTGCACAGTCATGTTGGAACAGTAAGGGGCAATCCCCAAACTATTCCCACAAAGTTGGGAGCATGAAATTGTCCAAAATGTCTTGTTATGCTGACACCATAAGTGTTCCCTTTACTGGAACTAGGGGGCCAAATCCAACTCCTGAAAAACAACCCCACACCATAATCCCCCTCCACCAAACCTTACACTGGCATAATGCTGTCAGATAAGTACAATTCTCCTGGAAATCATCAAACCCAGACACGTCCATCGGTTTGCCAGACAGAGAAACGTGATTCATCACACCAGAGAACAGGTCTCCACTGCTCTAGAGTACAGTGGTGGCATGCTTTACACCACTACAGCCGACTTTGCATTGCACTTGGTGATATAAGGCTTCGATGCAGCTGCTCGGCCATGGAATCCCATTCCATGAAGCTCTCTACACACGGTTGTTGTGCTAATCTGAAGGCCACATGACGTTTGGAGGTCTTTAGCTATTGGCTCTGCAGACAGTTGGGGAAATCTGCGCACTGTGAGTTTCAGCATGTGCTGACTCCACTCTGTCATTTTTTATGGCCTACCACTTCATTGCTGTTGTTCCCAGTTGCTTCCACTTTGTTGAAATGCCGCTAACAATTTAATGGAACAATGGAACATTTGCAATATTTAGTAGCAAGGAAATGTCACGGATGGACTTATTGCACAGGTGACAACCTATCACGGTACCACGCTTGGAGTCACTGAGCTCCTGAGAGCGACCAATTCTTTCACAAATGTTTGTAGAAGCAGTCTGCATGCCTAGGTGCTTGACTTTATACACCTGTGGCCACGAATGTGATTGCAACATCTGAATCCAATGGTTAGGAGTGGTGTCCCAATATATTTGGCTATATAGTATATATGTTGCGGCTTTGAAGTGGCTATCAGCCATAACCCCGGTATTTTTTATCAGCTGGTGATTCTGTTTCTTATAAAAGCATTCCGAGTGGCTGATTAGCTGCTAGATCGCTTTTAGAAGCAGGGGAAGGGGTCGTCCCCTCCCTCCTGCTGGTCGCCTGTGTTTCTTGGGCTTACCATTCTTACCAATGAGCCTGGGAAACAATCTGATGGTTCACACAGCTGGACTACAGGTGAAAAGAGACCAAATTGTCTCTGATCATCTCTAAGATCTTGGAGGACCGGAGCGACATCATGATGTCTAGAGCAAAAGTCAACTATTTTTTTTTTCAATAAAAGATCCAAAAATGTTTTTTTAATCTTTTGCTTTTAAAGGTAGAGCAGAAATTTGGGGATTCATAGACTCCATAAAAAACTGTAAAACGCCCCCATCCCTTCATTCTCGCACGCATATGCAAGCGGTGTTCGCACCACAACTGTGAGGTATCACAGCAAATATTAGAGGGAGAGCAATAATTCTAACACTAGAGCTCCTCTGTAACTTTAAACAGTTAACCCGTATGTGACGATCGCAACGTCAGATCCCTGCCCCTCTCACCAGATTTGTGACCAAAGGACTAGCCAATCCAAACCCGCGATGTTATGTGCGTAACAATGCCACGCCCAGCTGCACCCTGCACAACGATTTTCTGGCTCACTGGACCACAAATCGATGTACTGGCAGCCTGAGCGCGATTGTTACTGGGTCAGGATAATTACACAATTAACCCTTCACACCACCTCCTTTTTGTACAGAAAAAGAGGAAACTTGGCAATATCAGCAATAACACTAGGATGATTGGATAATCGTTTGTATACCACTGTCACCACAGGCAGGTTATACAGAAGGTTAAACACACATAGTAGCGCTCTTCAGCAGCAGGAATTTGTAAGTTGCATTAAAGAGCTTTAGAAACAGTTCAACACTTTCAGAAAGTAAGATTTATTACTAAAAGGAAAAAAGGGTTCAATAAAAATATTTACAGAAAAAAGATGTAGCCAATATATATATATAAATATACAGAGAACAATAGCACAGCAAAGAGATAAAAGAAAGGAATTCAGAGGGTTAAGTACTTGGCAAAAAGCCTTGGGTTAAGCAGCTTCAAGTCTCATGAGCCAAAAAGGATTTCTTGTCTTTACTGCTAGTTTCGATGTTAAAAGCAGGAGAGTCTTCTCTTCTCTCACACACACACTCCAAGCATAACAGCCTTTTTCTAGCAAATCCCAGCAGGGTGTCTCTTTGGAGTAGTAACCAATGGTCTCCTTTTGGGGAGGGGTGTTGGGTGGAGACCTAAGTTACAACCAGAATCTCAGAATAGCTTATATTTTGGCTCATAACTTTTCTTAGGTACATTTGCCAGCCTGAGCACTAGTATATTAATACTAAGCCGCATCTGCGGAATGGTTAGAGATGAAACATGAAATATACACTAGAATGGTTCAGGAGATATGCTTTTCTGCTTTTCTATGTATGCCAGCTAAGGGGTATCACATACCAGGAGAATGGCCTCAAACTGAGCCTTCCGAATATAGGCTCCATGTTTAGGTAATTATGTCCTACGTGAAGATATCAACTTATATGAAAAGAGAGTTTTTAAAAGTAAGTCTGTTTTGACGACCCCTTGGAAGGTCTTTTGAAGTTCAGTGAGGGACTTGGTTTATACTTTTACGATGTGCCAGATTGCACAGTTTCTTAGACAGCTAGGCACCCAGCTCCTGAGGTTTTATAGCTCGGAGCCCCCTGCTGTGCTTTGGCCACCTGTGACCCTTCTCATCACTCAGACCACATGTCACCCCACAGCGAGGGACGGGTATGAGAGATCTACAAGATGGAGGGGGTAGCCTGCTTTGGGAGTGAAAAATGGTATAACATTGAAATTTTTTAACAAAATGGAGGGCCGCGTTAGTCTCTGTGTGCACGATTGCTACACCGTAAACATTTTTTACCTCTCTATGGAGATTTTTCAGCATTGTAGTTTTTTGCCATTCCACGAGCATTAAAGTGTGACATGTTAGGTATTTATTTACTTGGCGTAACATCATCTTTTATATATTACAAAAAAATGTTATATCGTGTGTTTTTTGCATTAAAATTCATTAAACTGTATTTTTTTCTACAAAAATTGCGTTTGAAAAACCGACGAGCATATAACAAAATATAAAAAATATATATAACACAATGTTTAGGATTCTATGTAATTTTCTATAAAAAAATACTGTTTTTTATTTGTAAACAAAAAGTGCCAGAAAAGACTTGGTCCTTAACTTCATGCCAACCGCAGATAGCCGAATGACGGCTACACTGCGGCCCGCTAGTTGTGGGAGGGCGTCATATGGTGTTAAAATGGCAATTAAAGGTTAATTTCCCATATTTGTGGCTTTTTAAATTGCAATTAGTGTCTTTGTTTAAATAGCCAATGAGTTTGTTAGCTCTCCCATGGATGCACTGAGCAGGCTAGATATTAAGCCATGAGGAGCAGAAAAGAATTGTTCAATCACTTATTAAGAAGTGGAAAATGCGGGGAATTCTTGATACCAAGCCAAGGTCAGGTAAAGGAAGAAAGATTGCAGCCACAACAGCCAGAAGAATTGTTCGGGATACAAAGAAAAACCCACAGGCAACCTCAGGAGAAATACAGACTGCTCTGGACAAAGACTTGTTGGACAAAGGTTGTTTTTAAGGAGCACAATACAACAATACTTGAACAAAAATCAGCTGCATGGCCAAGTTGCCAGAAAGCCTTCACTGCGCTATAGCCGCAAAAAGCCCGGTGAGGCATGTTAAGGTGTTGTTGGGCGTATTGTAACCTGGCTTTTTGTGGCAATTTGGAGCCAGTTGTGGCTCCAATCTTTCTTGGTCTACCTGACCTTAGCTTGATATCAAGAGATCCTTGAATGTTCTACTTCTTAATAAGTGATTGAACAGTACTGACTGGCATATTCAAGGCTTTGGATATCTTTTTTATATCCTTTTCCATCTTTATAAAGTTCCATTACCTTGTTACACATCTCTTTTGACAGTTATTTTCTGATCCCCCATGGCTCAGTATCTAGCCTGCTCAGTGCATCCACGTGAGAGCTAACACATTCATTGATTATACACAGACACTAATTGCAATTTAAAAAACAACAGATGTGGGAAATAAACCTTTAATTGACAGTTTAAGTTGTGTGTCTGTACCAAGACGAAACATTCTAGGGGATGGCAACTTTTGATCAGGGCTATTTCTGTTATCATTCTGATTTAAAAAGGAACCAAACAACTAGGTGATAATAAATGGCTTCATATGATCACTATCCATAAATAAAAGACAGGTTTTTGGCATGATCAGTCATATTTTCAATATCAATGGCAAAATTTCACAATTTCTGCCAGGGTGTGAAAACTTTTGAGCACAGCTATATATGGATAGTAGATATAGTAGATGGAGAGAGAGATTGAGATATATGATAGATAGATAGATAGATAGATAGATAGATAGATAGATAGATGATAGATAGATGATAGATAGATGATAGATAGATAATAGATAGATAGATAGATAATAGATAGATAGATAGATAGATAGATAGATAGATAGATAGATAGATAGATAGATAGATAGATAGATAGATAAAAGATTTATCCACATGACCAAGTGTAATATATATAAAATGTGTTTACACACACTTCATACTGGATAGATGTGAATATAAAAATTTTTTTTCTTTGCTCAACGACACTGAATTTATTTGCGCTCTCCTATTGCATATGTCACCTTTTACGTACAGGATGTAATATGTTTTATACGCTCTGTTTGCTTTTATAAAGAATAAAGGTGTCACCACAATGTAATAAACAACAAGTCATGAAGGCTTTTCTTATATGGTGATTGTAAATTAGTCACTGTTCCAGCACCTTTGTTGTGTTTCCCTTTCTTCTTATGGTGGTTTATTAACGCCTTCTTTGTTCATGGTATATGGATGACATTCTGTGACTCCATATCGCATTGATGCATCATTCAAAAGGCCAAATTTCATCTGCGGAACATTGTCAAGTTTCTTAACACAAAAGTGTTCTGCGTCCAAAGAAAGGGAGTAGGAGAGAGAGGAAAAATAATGGGGAGAGACATGAAAGTTGAAAGCCGGCGGGGTCTGAAGCCTTTGCGTATAACAAAGAATATTTGGACGGTGATAAACCTTTTGTGATCTAGTGTTGATAAGAGAGGCTATGCCAACAGCGTTGTGTCATGTGCTCACATTTCTACACTTCTGAAAATTTACATTGACTGCAGCAGAGAATTTATGACTTGTTTTGCAGATTTACCGTTTGCAATTAACGTTCCCTGGTTCCAGCAATAATCAATGAGAACGTCTCCAGAAGGCAAAAAATGAGACAAAGCCACGTTCTTGGCAGAATTACAATGAATGGCAGTGACTTGCTATAGACAGGAGTTGACTGTCTCCTATTTCAGCCATTTGTTCAGTGAACCAAAGTCTATGGGTCAGGCAGATGCCTGGACAGCAGAGAAAAAGGTTCCAGCTGACCAGGTTCTTGTGGCAACTAGGCTTATCTCTCTCCTCTCTACATAGATATAAAGAGGAACTCCATGTTGAAGAAGAAAAGGGCCTCTTCCCACAACCCTGGCCCAGTGGTTTTGAGGGTCTGAAGACAGAGGGCTCAAGGGAATCTGAAAGCCTCCTTTAACAATAAGGGGAGCCCCCGACCTATGTGAATGAGTAAGGAATACATAGTCCATTTTGAGTGTAAGTACACCAGAGTAGTGACTGCAGCAATCTTCTTCCCTCATATTATCACTTTAACCTTCCTCTTGATAATCCCAAGTGTGACTCGAGGTTAATTTACAGTACCAAAAGTTGTAACCCCGAGCCACACTCAGGATTACACTGTAGTGCTTGTCCTGCGATCACCCCATCCTTACCTTGTCCTGCGATCCCGCAATCCTTACCTTGTCCTGGGATCCCCCAATCCTTACCTTGTACTGCGATCCCCCAATCCTTACATTGTCCTGCAATCCCCCAATCCTTACCTTGTCCTGCGATCCCGCGATATCCTCCCGCTGTGTCCTCCGAACGATGTCGGCATCCGTCTTCCAGGTACCCTTCCCTGCGAGTGTCGGGAAGCAGGGGGGGCGCAACCGATGGGAGATTAAAAAAAGGTAAAAACATGACATACACACAATACATTGTAACCTGTTAGGATTACATTACTGTATCAAAGCATGTCACCTCAGGTTTGTCCCTATTGCTTTGTCCTGTGCCCTGCCTGCACTTTTACCTTTCTTTCTGCCTGGAAACTGAAAAACGTCCATGGTGTCCAAAAAGCGTCCCTTTAGGTCAAAAGGTCCAGCTTGAAAATAGCAATAGTGAATAAGAATCACTTGCAGAATTGAGTGATAGTGATTCGTGGGGAAATTCATCATCAGACACTGAAAGAGACTATTCTGCGACTGAGCTCAATGATATGCAAACTTGGTGCTCTATTTCAAATTTCAGTGTTTTTGGTTTGATTACATTATTGAATTACATTTATTATTATATTAATATTTTTTATAATTATTTATTATATTATAATTTATGATTTCGTGTTTCAAACTTTATCATACCCGGGATGTTTACTAGACTCTTGTTTGGGCAGATTTAAGTGAGTTATTCCTAAGAATTACAGGCCTACAATATAAAACAACACATTTCCATGCAAAACAATGTACTGCTTTGACATTCAAAAATATTGACATAATTAGACCACCAGGGAGGTTAATTGGAACACAGCAGCGCATACGTCTTTACCATTTGCAATACATAGTACTCTTTATAATTTAAAAAAGTGAAAAGTACATGTACAAAGTAGCTGTGAAGATATGTACGGTTTTACTAACATACGACAATGTTTCAAACTTGTGCTTAGGCATTAAGATTTGTTTTACCCTTAGGCGTGAAGGGGTTAAACTCTGGGAAAAATTCCTTTGCAAAGTTTAATTTCTCTTGCAAACGTGAACAGCCTATTTGCCTTTGGTGAATCAACCTCCATGAGTCCAATATGGATACAAATTTTTCAGCATTTTAACAAACAACCATCACATTTAGTAGTGGTTTTTATTAGCATTGTTAAATGTATTACTTCCAGCTTTTGGCAGAGGTTGGACTCGGAAGAACATCGCTTTAGTTTGGATATTTGCTGAACCTCCAAACAAGCAAAACTTGGCCCTAACCAACAACTCATCCGTACTTTAGGAAAGGGGATGTTATTGGGTGAGTTAAAAAATTGTGAAAGTTGCTGTTGTTGCTTCCAGAAGGACTTTTGTTCTTGCGACATTTACGTCCAACTCTCTTTTCTGCTCTACACTGCAGACACAATCCAAATACAATCTCATGTCTATAGCTACCTTTAGTCCTGTTCACACCTGAGTGATTTAATACACTTTTCTAGAAGGGTTTCAACGCTTGTGAATATCCTCTGATACTCGTGCACACCTGAGTGTCTTGATGCATGAAGTTATCACTCAAAGCTCCAAAAAGTAGATGAGCTTTTTTTGGGGCAGAGTCGCATGTTTTTAGTCCTGATAGACTTTAATGGGAGTACCTGAAAATGCCTGAAAATGCACGTAATGTACATTTTCTTGTTCAATTTCTTGCCTTTCCTTTTTCTAGTAATTAGGATTTCAATGGGTAAAGTGTAAACACCCAAGCCTGCAAATGCTAGAAAAAAAATACATACATAACAAACATACAAACATACATAAAAAACACTCCAGAAGCTCAAGTGTGAATTGAGATAAATTATTCTGGTAGTTTATTTGGATGGTAGAGTTGGGTCAGGATGAAGCATGATGGAAAGAACAGTCATACTTCTGAAATGTGACATTAGTGGCCTCTTATAAGGATTCTATAGACAGAAAAGAAGGCAAATGTATGGACCAGGTTACCAGACTATACCAAATTACCAATTAAGACAGAAAAGGGTGAGGAATGGTGACAACTAGAGATGAGCGAATCGAAGTAGGCGAAGTGGAATTCGAGTCGAATATTGGAAAATTTTCGATTCGCGCCGAATCCGAAAAATAGCCTACTTCGGACGCGCGAATCAAAATTTTTTCCTAAAATGGCGGCGGACATGTGCGGCGACGGAGCGGGGATGTCTGGGAAGGCGCGCAGACAAGGCGCGCTGACCCATAATGCATTCCTTAATGACATGTGATCGCATTAGCCAATCAGCAGCCAGGCAGCCAGCACTGTGTAATGGTCGAGCTATAAATAGCGGCCATTTTAGAATTCTTCATTTGCCTCCAGTCATTCAAGAGAGGCAGACCGCTCTGTATTAGGGACAGAGTTAGGGCCACAGAAACGTTACTTGGGGACAGAGAAACGTTACTTAGGGACAGAGAAGCATTACTCAGGGACACAGAATTGTTAATGAGGGCCACAGAATCGTTACTTAGGGCCAAAGAAACGCTAGTTAGGGCCACAGAATTGTTACTCAGGGACAGACAGAATTGTTACTGAGTGCCAGAGAATTGTTACTTAGGGCCACAGAAACGTTAGTTAGGGCCACAGAATTGTTACTCAGGGACAGACACAGAATTGTTACTGAGGGCCACAGAACTGTTACTTAGGGCCACAGAAACGTTATTAGGGCCACAGAATTGTTACTCAGGGACAGACAGAATTGTTACTGAGTGCCAGAGAATTGTTACTTAGGGCCACAGAAACGTTAGTTAGGGCCACAGAATTGTTACTCAGGGACAGACACAGAATTGTTACTGAGGGCCACAGAACTGTTACTGAGGGCCACAGAAACGTTAGTTAGGGCCACAGAATTGTTACTCAGGGACAGACACAGAATTGTTACTGAGGGCCACAGAATTGTTACTTAGGGCCACAGAATTGTTACTCAGGGACAGACAGAATTGTTACTGAGTGCCAGAGAATTGTTACTTAGGGCCACAGAAACGTTAGTTAGGGCCACAGAATTGTTACTCAGGGACAGACAGAATTGTTACTGAGTGCCAGAGAATTGTTACTTAGGGCCACAGAAACGTTAGTTAGGGCCACAGAATTGTTACTCAGGGACAGACACAGAATTGTTACTGAGGGCCACAGAATTGTTACTTAGGGCCACAGAAACGTTACTCAGGGACACAGAATTGTTACTGAGGGCCACAGAACTGTTACTTAGGGCCACAGAAACGTTAGTTAGGGCCACAGAATTGTTACTCAGGGACAGACACAGAATTGTTACTGAGGGCCACAGAATTGTTACTTAGGGCCACAGAAACGTTACTCAGGGACACAGAATTGTTACTGAGGGCCACAGAACCGTTACTTAGGGCCAGAGAATTGTTACTCAGGGACAGACACAGAATTGTTACTCAGGGACACAGAATTGTTACTGAGGGCCACAGAACCGTTACTTAGGGCCACAGAAACGTTACTCAGGGACACAGAATTGTTACTGAGGGCCACATAACCGTTACTTAGGGCCACATAATTGTTACTCAGGGACAGACACAGAATTGTTACTGAGGGACACAGAATTGTTACTGAGGGCCACAACCGTTACTTAGGGCCACAGAATTGTTACTCAGGGACACAGAATTGTTACTGAGGGCCACAGAACCGTTACTTAGGGCCACAGAATTGTTACTCAGGGACAGACACAGAATTGTTACTGAGGGACACAGAATTGTTACTGAGGGCCACAGAAACGTTAATCAGGGACACAGAATTGTTACTGAGGGCCACAGAACCGTTACTTAGGGCCACATAAAAGTTAATCAGGGACACAGAATTGTTACTGAGGGCCACAGAACCGTTACTTAGGGCCACAGAATTGTTACTCAGGGACAGACACAGAATTGTTACTGAGGGACACAGAATTGTTACTGAGGGCCACAGAACCGTTACTTAGGGCCACAGAAACATTAATCAGGGACACAGAATTGTTACTGAGGGCCACAGAACCGTTACTTAGGGCCACATAAACGTTAATCAGGGACACAGAATTGTTACTGAGGGCCACAGAACCGTTACTTAGGGCCACAGAATTGTTACTCACGGACAGACACAGAATTGTTTCTTGAGGGACACAGAATTGTTACTGAGGGCCACAGAACCGTTACTTAGGGCCACAGAAACGTTAATCAGGGACACAGAATTGTTACTGAGGGCCACAGAACCGTTACTTAGGGCCACGTAAATGTTAATCAGGGACAGACACAGAATTGTTACTGAGGGACACAAAATTGTTACTTATGGCCACAGAACCGTTACTTAGGGCCACAGAATAGTTACTTAGGGACACAGAATTGTTACTGAGGGCCACAGAACCGTTACTTAGGGCCACAGATTTGTTACTTAGGGACACAGAATTGTTACTGAGGGCCACAGAACTGTTACTTAGGGCCACAGAATTGTTACTCGGACAGACACAGAATTGTTACTCAGGGACACAGAATTGTTACTGAGGGCCACAGAACCGTTACTTAGGGCCACAGAATTGTTACTCAGGGACACAGAATTGTTACTGAGGGCCACAGAACTGTTACTTAGGGCTACAGAATTGTTACTCAGGGACACTGAATTGTTACTGAGGGCCACAGAACTGTTACTTAGGGCCACAGAATTGTTACTCGGACAGACACAGAATTGTTACTCAGGGACACAGAATTGTTACTGAGGGCCACAGAACCGTTACTTAGGGCCACATAATTGTTACTCAGGGACACAGAATTGTTACTGAGGGCCACAGAACTGTTACTTAGGGCCACAGAATTGTTACTCAGGGACACAGAATTGTTACTGAGGGCCACAGAACTGTTACTTAGGGCCACAGAAAGGTTACTCAGGGACACAGAATTCTTACTGAGGGCCACAGAACTGTTACTTAGGGCCACAGAATTGTTACTCGGACAGACACAGAATTGTTACTCAGGGACACAGAATTGTTACTGAGGGCCACAGAACCGTTACTTAGGGCCACATAAACGTTAATCAGGGACACAGAATTGTTACTGAGGGCCACAGAACCGTTACTTAGGGCCACATAATTGTTACTCAGGGACAGACACAGAATTGTTACTGAGGGACACAGAATTGTTACTGAGGGCCACAGAACCGTTACTTAGGGCCACAGAATTGTTACTCAGGGACAGACACAGAATTGTTACTCAGGGACACAGAATCGTTGAATTAAAGAGTATGTCAGACAACATGCAGAGGAGTGGCAGAGGAGGCAATGTTTTAGGAGCGAGCAGACGTGGCAGCAGAGGAAGGGGTCGAGGCAGCACTATTCGCAGCCAGAGGCCAGTGCTCCCGGTGTCATCCAGCGGTCGTGTCTCCACCGACAACCCTGCCGTCGTCGATTGGTTGGCTCGGTCGTCTTCCTCTTCCCAGGTCACCTCTGACACCTACAGCCAACGGTCGGTGGGTACGTCAGACACAACCGTTAGTTGGCATGGCCCGGGACCAAGCCCACTGAAATCACGTGTCCTCTACCTGCCCCTGTCCTTTGGTGTTCCCTCACCAAGCAAAGTATCGCATGCTGTGGGCTCAGCCCCACTGTACAGTGAGGAAGAGCTAACAGAGGGCGGTCAGGAACGGGGGGAGACATCCGCCTTTTCAGCAGCCAGGCGAAGAAGTAGTGGCGAGGAGAGTGGCTCGGTAGCCGGTCTAGAGACAGGTCTGTCTCCTGACCCACACGCAGCCGAGGGGGCTAGTAGTGAGGCGGAGACCCTACTTGATGATGAGGAGGTTGATCGCACTTGGCAGCCTCGTCGTCATCAGGCAATTTCTTCCGCATCATCAGGAGAAGAGGGTGGCAGCTTGGCAGCGAGCGAAACAGTCGGTGGGTTGCCCAGGAGACAGCAGCAGGGTCGCAGCAGTGTCAGTGGAGCCAAACGGCCACAGAGTAGAGCACCAGCTCCACTGCAGCCTACCACCACGGCCAGTAGTGGTGCCGGTGTGCACGGAGGAAGCAGCAGTCAGCCAGTGAGGAGTATCGGGGGCAAAGTTTCCTACTCGGCGGTGTGGCAATTTTTTGTCAAGCCGCCCGAGGAAGTAAACGTAGCCGTATGTCGACTATGTGGCCAGAAAGTCAAGCGTGGCCAGGGGGCCCATGTTGAGACTACAGCGTTGCGGCAGCATATGCAGCGTCGCCATTTGGTGGCCTGGGAAAACCGTGATAAAGATACGGCGGTTCTGCCCGCCCCAGCCCCCGCTCCATCACCCGCTCCGTTACTTGCTCCGTCACCCGACGTCAATCGCCCTCCATCAGCCAGTCAAGGCTCCAACACCTCTGCTGAGGGGAGTTGTCGCTCGTTGGCATCTTCCGCTCGTTCAGATGCTCCTTCTCCTGCTACTCCTCTTCACGGATTCCGTCAGCAGTCTTTCTTGGAATCCGTTTCCAAGAGACAACAGTTTGCGAGCACGCACCCGACGGTGCAAAAGCTGAACGTCCTCCTGTCCAAGTTGCTGGTGCTGCAGTCCCTCCCTTTCCAAGTGGTGGACTCAGCACCTTTCAGAGAAATGATGGCTTGTGCCGCGCCGCGGTGGAGAGTGCCAAGCCGTCATTTCTTCGCCAAAAAGGCAGTGCCAGCCCTGCATTCACATGTAGAAGACATGGTGGGCCAGTCTTTGAGCATGTCGGTCTCTGCCAAAGTGCACGGCAGCGCCGACGTGTGGAGCTGTAACTACGGTCAGGGACAGTACATGTCATTTACGGCCCACTGGGTGAACGTGGTGCCGTCACAGCCGCACCAGCAACTTGGACAGGTCACGCCGCTTTTGCCTCCACGTTTGCATGTCCTTGGTCCGGCAAAGATGTCCGCCTCTACCACCTCTTCTTCCGCCGTGTCCTCAGCCGCCACCCCCGTGCCAAGTCCCATTACCCGACCGGCATATCACATGTGCAGGGCGCAACGGTGTCACGCTGTGCTGCACCTGGTATGCCTTGGCGAACGTAGTCACACAGGGGAGGAACTTCTCAGTGTAATGAACAGAGAAATCGACAGATGGCTGTCTCCGCGCAAACTGAAAATCGGAACCATGTTGACCGACAACGGAAAGAACATGGTGTCTGCTCTGCGTCAAGGAAGGTTGTGCCATGCGCCATGCATGGCTCACGTGTTCAATCTGGTTGTCAAGCGGTTCCTAAAATCCACCATCCCACTGCAAGACATCCTTAAAATGTCACGTAAACTTTGCATGCATTTCAGCCATTCCTACACCGCAAAGCACACCCTCCTTGAGCTGCAGTGGCAGAACGGAATTGCACAGCATCGCCTGATCTGCGACGTTGCAACAAGGTGGAATTCAACCCTACACATGTTAGACCGCCTTTACGAACAGCGAAAGGCCATCACTGATTTCCTGATGTTACAAGCGGATAAAGGTACTCCCCTGTGTAACTTTGATGTCAGCCATTGGCAGCTCATGCGTGACACCTGCCGCTTGCTCAGGCCCTTTGAGGAGGCCACGCTATTCGTGAGTCGGCAGGACTATGGGATGAACGACGTCATTCCTCTGTTGCACGTCCTGGAACAAATGCTGTTAACAATGGCTGGTCAGGATGCGGTAGACGTGGCGCACAGATCTCAACGCCACATGACCCCTGTGGGGGCAGGACAGGAAGAAGAGGAGGAGGTAGAGGAGGACATTTGTGCTCAGGAATTATTGAGTGAAATGGGTGGTTTTTCCACTCAGCGGACAGGAGTGGAGGAGCAGGAGCATCTGGTAGAGGAGGAGGAGGAGGAGACAGAGGACCCAGACGCACCGTGGCAGTATGCTGTGGAGATGGAGGCAGGGAGTCCCTCGCATTCCTTGGCACAAATGGCCCATAGCATGCTCGGTTGCTTGCGTAGCGACAGCCGAATAATAACCATCAGACAGAGGGATGACTTTTGGCTGTCCACCTTGTTGGACCCTCGCTACCGTTCAAAAATGGTGGCCTTTTTCACACCTGCTGAGAGGGAGGCCAAAATAACGTACTATAAAAACCACCTATGTAGTCAGTTGGTCTCTGCCTTTGTGCGCCAACGTCCATCCTCAGACACTGTGGGCCCTGTGCGCTCGCGTTCCGCTGCCATGGCAGCAGGGGAGGGGTGGGGTGGTAGG
Organism: Staurois parvus; assembly: GCF_062004578.1. Classification (NCBI taxonomy): domain Eukaryota; kingdom Metazoa; phylum Chordata; class Amphibia; order Anura; family Ranidae; genus Staurois; species Staurois parvus. Next base: position 6,800,974 of record NW_028317969.1, read on the forward strand.
AGCAGTGGCAGCTCCACCAGCAGCGGCTGCCTCAGTCTGCAGTCGATGATGAGTAGCTTTCTTCACCAGCGCAGTGAGGAAACTACTAACCAGCCGCAGCAGCAGCAGCAGCAGCAGCATCAGGTGGACCTGGAGCAGGACCTCAAACAACAGGCTTGGGCCTACTTGGACAGCACCCTGCCAACCGAGGTAGACAATCCCCTTGACTACTGGGCAACGAAACTTGACCTTTGGCCCCAACTAGCTGAATTTGCTCTTGAAAGGCTGTCATGCCCGGCCAGTAGCGTGGCATCGGAGCGCGTGTTTAGTGCGGCAGGAGGTATTGTAACTCCGCGGAGGACACGACTGTCCACCCAAAGTGTGGAGAGACTCACGTTTGTGAAAATGAATCAGGCGTGGATTAGTCTGGATTTCAAACCACCAGTTCCTGACACAACTGACTAAATCCGCCATGAATCATGCCTCAAACATGTGCCACTTTCAGGTCTCCTCACACACTGCTGGTGTGTTCCATTTTTTGTCATAGGGTGCTGGCAGATTACGGGCCTCCCATAGCTGCTGCCAGGCCCCTAATCTGCCATGGGCCCCTATACCGCCTCCTCATGCTGCTGCCAGGTCCACAGTCTCTTATGCCATGTGCCACTTTCAGGTCTCCTCACACACTGCTGGTGTGTTCAATTTTTTGACATAGGGTGCTGGCAGATTACGGGCCTCCCATAGCTGCTGCCAGGTCCCTAATCTGCCATGGGCCCCTATATACCGCCTCCTCATGCTGCTGCCAAGTCCTTAGTCTGTCATGGGTCCCTGTACGGCCTCCCATTGCTGCTGTCTCCATCGCCACACTCTGCCATGTGCCACTTTCAGGTCTCCTCACACTGCTGGTGTGTTGAATTTTTTGACATAGGGTGCTGGCAGATTACGGGCCTCCTATAGCTGCTGCCAGGCCCCTAATCTGCCATAGGCCCCTATATACCGCCTCCTCATGCTGCTGCCAGGTCCAGAGTCTCTCACGGGTCCCTGTACGGCCTCCCATTGCTGCTGTCTCCATCGCCACACTCTGCCATGTGCCACTTTCAGGTCTCCTCACACACTGCTGGTGTGTTCAATTTTTTGACATAGGGTGCTGGCAGATTACGGGCCTCCCATAGCTGCTGCCAGGCCCCTAATCTGCCATGGGCCCCTATATACCGCCTCCTCATGCTGCTGCCAAGTCCAGAGTCTGTCATGGGTCCCTGTACGGCCTCCCATTGCTGCTGTCTCCATCACCACACTCTGCCATGTGCCACTTTCAGGTCTCCTCACACACTGCTGGTGTGTTCAATTTTTTGACATAGGGTGCTGGCAGATTACGGGCCTCCCATAGCTGCTGCCAGGCCCCTAATATGCCATGGGCCCCTATATACCGCCTCCTCATGCTGCTGCCAAGTCCAGAGTCTGTCATGGGTCCCTGTACGGCCTCCCATTGCTGCTGTCTCCATCGCCACACTCTGCCATGTGCCACTTTCAGGTCTCCTCACACTGCTGGTGTATTGAATTTTTTGACATAGGGTGCTGGCAGATTTCGGGCCTCCTATAGCTGCTGCCAGGCCCCTAATCTGCCATAGGCCCCTATATACCGCCTCCTCATGCTGCTGCCAGGTCCAGAGTCTCTCATGGGTCCCTGTACGGCCTCCCATTGCTGCTGTCTCCATCGCCACACTCTGCCATGTGCCACTTTCAGGTCTCCTCACACACTGCTGGTGTGTTCAATTTTTTGACATAGGGTGCTGGCATATTACGGGCCTCCCATAGCTGCTGCCAGGCCCCTAATCTGCCATGGGCCCCTATATACCGCCTCCTCATGCTGCTGCCAAGTCCAGAGTCTGTCATGGGTCCCTGTACGGCCTCCCATTGCTGCTGTCTCCATCGCCACACTCTGCCATGTGCCACTTTCAGGTCTCCTCACACTGCTGGTGTGTTGAATTTTTTGACATAGGGTGCTGGCAGATTACGGGCCTCCTATAGCTGCTGCCAGGCCCCTAATCTGCCATAGGACCCTATATACCGCCTCCTCATGCTGCTGCCAAGTCCAGAGTCTGTCATGGGTCCCTGTACGGCCTCCCATTGCTGCTGTCTCCATCGCCACACTCTGCCATGTGCCACTTTCAGGTCTCCTCACACACTGCTGGTGTGTTCAATTTTTTGACATAGGGTGCTGGCAGATTACGGGCCTCCCATAGCTGCTGCCAGGCCCCTAATCTGCCATGGGCCCCTATATACCGCCTCCTCATGCTGCTGCCAAGTCCAGAGTCTGTCATGGGTCCCTGTACGGCCTCCCATTGCTGCTGTCTCCATCGCCACACTCTGCCATGTGCCACTTTCAGGTCTCCTCACACACTGCTGGTGTGTTCAATTTTTTGACATAGGGTGCTGGCAGATTACGGGCCTCCCATAGCTGCTGCCAGGCCCCTAATCTGCCATGGGCCCCTATATACCGCCTCCTCATGCTGCTGCCAAGTCCAGAGTCTGTCTTGGGTCCCTGTACGGCCTCCCATTGCTGCTGTCTCCATCGCCACACTCTGCCATGTGCCACTTTCAGGTCTCCTCACACTGCTGGTGTGTTGAATTTTTTGACATAGGGTGCTGGCAGATTACGGGCCTCCTATAGCTGCTGCCAGGCCCCTAATCTGCCATAGGCCCCTATATACCGCCTCCTCATGCTGCTGCCAGGTCCAGAGTCTCTCATGGGTCCCTGTACGGCCTCCCATTGCTGCTGTCTCCATCGCCACACTCTGCCATGTGCCACTTTCAGGTCTCCTCACACACTGCTGGTGTGTTCAATTTTTTGACATAGGGTGCTGGCAGATTACGGGCCTCCCATAGCTGCTGCCAGGCCCCTAATCTGCCATGGGCCCCTATATACCGCCTCCTCATGCTGCTGCCAAGTCCAGAGTCTGTCATGGGTCCCTGTACGGCCTCCCATTGCTGCTGTCTCCATCGCCACACTCTGCCATGTGCCACTTTCAGGTCTCCTCACACTGCTGGTGTGTTGAATTTTTTGACATAGGGTGCTGGCAGATTACGGGCCTCCTATAGCTGCTGCCAGGCCCCTAATCTGCCATAGGCCCCTATATACCGCCTCCTCATGCTGCTGCCAGGTCCAGAGTCTCTCATGGGTCCCTGTACGGCCTCCTATTGCTGCTGTCTCCATCGCCACACTCTGCCATGTGCCACTTTCAGGTCTCCTCACACACTGCTGGTGTGTTGAATTTTTTGACATAGGGTGCTGGCAGATTACGGGCCTCCTATAGCTGCTGCCAGGCCCCTAATCTGCCATGGGCCCCTATATACCGCCTCCTCATGCTGCTGCCAAGTCCAGAGTCTGTCATGGGTCTCTGTACAGCCTCCCATTGCTGCTGTCTCCATCGCCACACTCTGCCATGTGCCACTTTCAGGTCTCCTCACACTGCTGGTGTGTTCCATTTTTTGTCATAGGGTGCTGGCAGATTACGGGCCTCCCATAGCTGCTGCTAGGCCCCTAATCTGCCATGGGCCCCTATACCGCCTCCTCATGCTGCTGCCAGGTCCAGAGTCTCTCATGGGTCCCTGTACGGCCTCCCATTGCTGCTGTCTCCATCGCCACACTCTGCCATGTGCCACTTTCAGGTCTCCTCACACTGCTGGTGGGTTCCATTTTTTGTCATAGGGTGCTGGCAGATTACGGGCCTCCCATAGCTGCTGCCAGGCCCCTAATCTGCCATGGGCCCCCGTACCGACTCCTCATGCTGCTGCCAGGCCCGTAATCTGTCATGGGCCCCTGTTGTCGCTTGTTGGCATATTCCGCTCGTTCAGATGCTCCTTCTCCTGCTACTCCTCTTCACGGATTCCGTCAGCAGTCTTTCTTGGAATCCGTTTCCAAGAGACAACAGTTTGCGAGCACGCACCCGACGGTGCAGAAGCTGAACGTCCTCCTGTCCAAGTTGCTGCTGCCAGGCTCGTAATCTGTCATGCGCCCCTGTACCGCCTCCTCATGCTGCTGCCAGGTCCAGAGTGTGTCATGGGCCCCCGTACCGACTCCTCATGCTGCTGCCAGGCCCGTAATCTGTCATGGGCCCCTGTACCGCCTCCCCATGCTGCTGCCAGGTCCAGAGTGTGTCATGGGTCCCTGTACGGCCTCCCATTGCTGCTGCCAGGCCCGTAATCTGCCATGGGCCCCCGTACCGACTCCTCATGCTGCTGCCAGGCCCGTAATCTGTCATGGGCCCCTGTACCGCCTCCTCATGCTGCTGCCAGGTCCAGAGTGTGTCATGGGTCCCTGTACGGCCTCCCATTGCTGCTGTCTCTATCGCCACACTCTGCCATGTGCCACTTTCAGGTCTCCTCACACTGCTGGTGGTTTCCGTTTTTGTCATAGGGTGCTGTATGGCCTCCCATTGCTGCTGCCTCCACCGCCACACTGTGGCTCCACACTCTGGTTTTGGCCCGTGACTGCCCAAATGAGTGAAGTGTGCGGTGATTCTAAGATCGACGGCACTCATCTGCATGTCATACTGACTGACAGTATTATTTCTCTTCCCCAGCAGACTCCAAGGGCATTTAAATTAAAGGTACAGTGTTCTGCACTAATATTATGTCTCTCTGAAGCCTAGAAACACCCTTTTTTAAGTTAAATTCACAGCGAATATATTCGACTCGAATCGAAATTTTTCCACGAATTCGCCGAATCAGTCGAATCGAATTTTTGAATACTTCGCTCATCTCTAGTGACAACACAACCACAGTTACTATACTGGAGTTGTCTGAGAGCTTCTTTCCTGCCCCTCTCCATACGTACTAATAAATGAATTATTCATTTTTAAGAAACAAATTATACAGATAGCTAAGTGTCAACACATACACACGGACTTTCAATCAGCTAAAAGTAGCAATCACCACAGAATAGGATGTATGACTGCCTCCATTTAAAGTGGCAATAAAAAGTATAATGGGTGGCTAAACACTTTGAGATTACTTTGTATCCCTTACTAGCCTCAACTACTCTTGAACATATATCTTCAGAGAGCTCCTTTTTTTTTCCAATGCATGGTTCATATCAGCTGAGGCTTCTTATGAACAGCAACATTTTTGAGTGTCTTTCATCAATCAAAGTAGCTCTAAACCACACCTGCAAATTAATTTCATTAATTGGACTTCATGTGTGCAAACTATTGAGTTCAATTAGCTTTCATTGAAGTAATTAGTGTATGGCAGGCTTTCTCAACCATGGTTCCATGGAATCCTAGGGTTCCTTCAGAGGTTGCTAGGGGTTCCTTGAGCAATGATCAATTTCTGCCTCTCAGATAAATTCTCACTGACACCAATTATGTTTTCAGCTATCTGTAAGGGGATAATTCCTCCCAATGACCATCACACTGATGTATAATGAACTGTAGATATAGTAATTTTTAGCATAGGTTCCCTGAGACCTGAATGCTATTTCAAGGGTTCCTCTGTGTTGAAAAGGTTGAGAAAGGCTAATATATGGGTTAATTTACTTTGTCCTCCAGCACTATGAATGTTTGAAGGGTGTGTTCAATAAATACATGAGAAATTAGACATGTGTAGAGCTACTCCCATAGGAGCCACAGGAATACTGTCCAGGCATATATATATACAGTTGCAAGAAAAAGTATGTGAACCCCTTGGGATTATGTGGAGTTTTGCATGAATTGGGCATAAAATGTGCTCTGAACGTCATCTAAGTCACAACAATAGAAGAACACAGTCTGCTGAACATAATACTACACAAACATTAGATGTTGCCATGGTTTAATTGCACATAACATGTAAACATTCACAGTGCAGGGAGGAAAAAGTATGTGAACCTTTGGACTTAATAACTGGTTGACCCTCCTTTGGCAGCAATAACCTCAACCAAACGTTTCCTGTAGTTGCAGATCAGACCTGAACAACGATCTGGAGTAATTTTGGACCACTCCTCTTCACAAAACTGTTTCAGTGTAGCAATATTCTTGGGATGTCTGGTGTGAATCGCCCTCTTAAGGTCATGCCACAGCATTTCAATCGGGTTGAGGTCAGGACTCTGACTGGGCCACTCCAGAAGGCGTATTCTGTGCTGTTGCAGTCATTGTTTTGTTGAATTACTTGTATGCTTTGGGTCATTGTCCTGTTGCATCACCCATCCTCTGCGGAGCTTCAGTTGGCGGACAGATGGTCGTACGTTTTCCTGCAAGATGTCTTGATAAACTCTGGAATTCATTTTCCCATCAATGACAACAATCCGTCCAGGCCCTGAGGCAGCAAAGCAGCCCCAAACCATGATGCTCCCTCCGCCATGTTTTACAGTGGGGATGAGGTTTTAATGTTGGTGTGCTGTGCCTTTTTTTCTCCACACATAGTGTTGTGTGTTCTTCCCAAACAACTCAATCTTGGTTTCATCTGTCCACAGTATATTTTGCCAGTAGTGCTGTGAAACATCCAGGTGCTCTTTTGCAAACTTCAAACGTGCTGCAATATTCTTTTTGGACAGCAATGGCTTCCTCCGTGGTGTCCTCCCATGTACTCCATTCTTGTTTAATGTTTTCCTTATTGTAGATGTGTCAAAAAAAATGTTAGCATGTGCCAGAGATTTCTGCAGGTCTTTAGCTGACACTCTGGGATTCTTCTTTACCTCATGCAGCATTCTGCGCTGTGCTCTTGCAGTCATTTTTACAGGACGACCACGCCTAGGGAGAGTAGCAACAGTGCTAAACTTTCTCCATTTGTAGACAGTCTGTCTTACCGTGGACACATGAACATCAAGGCTTTTGGAGATACTTTTGTAACCCTTTCCAGCTTCATGCAAGTCAACAATTCTTGATCGTAGGTCTTCTGAGAGCTCTTTTCTGCGAGGCATGGTTCACATCAGATAGTGCTTCTTGAAACCAGTAAACCCAAAACAGGTGTGTGTTTTTTAAGGGCAGGACAGCTGTCAGCAACACATCCAATATCATCGCACAGATTGGAGTCAAGGTTGGCTCACTCCTGGCTCCAATTAGCTCTGGGAGAAGTCATTAAGCTAGGGCCTCACATATTTTTCCTCCCTGCACTGTGAATGTTTACATGTAAACCATGGCAACATCTAATGTTTGTGTAGTATTATGTTCAGCAGACTGTGTTCTTCTATTGTTGTGACTTAGATGACATTCAGAGCACATTTTATGCCCAATTCATGCAAAACTCCACGTAATTCCAAGAGGTTCACATACTTTTTCTTGCAACTGTATATATATACAGCTTTACTGGTAGACCCCTACCAAGGTGCAAAATACTATTGAGTGCACCACCGCCAAATATAAGCAAATTGGTGGGGTAACCAAACAAATGTACGTTTCCTTACTAATCCCTATCACTAACTATACAAACAAATATTTACAGTGGTAGGTTAGTCCTCAAGCCCATGAATCCCTATAAGGATTGCAGAATGAAACACAATTGGGGATCCTTCCCCTATGAAGTAAACAAGGGCTGCTACTATGTCAGGCAACAGTTCAGTTCCTGCAAGAAACTTCAGATTCTGCAAAAAGACTTCAGCATACAATGCCGAAACGCAAGCCAAGACACAACACCCCCCCCCCTTTAAGAAAAGAAGGATTTAGAACAAAGGATTTTGTCCCTTGAACCCTTTTGCTGCAAGGTCCATATTGCATACAGTCTGATTTTGAATGCTGTTTTCCCTCCTCCCCCATATAGACAGAAATGGGAGGTGGATTGTGGTATTACATTTTCAGAAGAGGACTGGGAAACCATGGTGGATAATATACATAGGGGCTCTAGATCTCTCTCGGTCCGTGAGACGGCCCTGAAAGTATTAACCTGTTGGTATTATACCCCTTCTAGCCTACATATCATGTTTCCTGGAACATCACACCTCTGTTTTCAGGGTTGTGGCCTTGTTGGTAAGCTTGTGCATATGTTTTGGGCTTGTCCTGGTTTTTCCTTGATCTGGCGTAAACTTTCTGATGGGGCCTCTGCCTTGGTGGATACTCTGGTGAATTTGTCTATGCAAGATTGCTTATTGGGTGCTCCCATCCAAGCCAATGTAATGAGGCTGATTCATATTATCTGTGTCTCTACCTTATGGGCCATTGACCTCCATTGGAAGTCACCGGTGGTACATTTGGCCTCTTTTTAGAGGAGAGTCGATATGGTGATGCTTATGGAACGTATTCAATATACATTGCTGGATAAGATGCACATATTCAGCAGAAAATGGGATGGTTGGAAAACACAACAGCATTTATTGTTCGACTGATGGACTATCATAGATCGATCGGTATTGAATCTTTGTTGGTTGTGTTGTGGCTCTGCATATCTTACTGTCTACCTCAGTCATGTACTTGACCTTTATTTTTCTATGATTGTGTTTTATAATACTGTTCATTACTTATGTGCCCTTTTCTTGATGTATGCTATACCTCATGAAGTTGTGCTGTTTTTGCAGTCTATCCTTCAATAAACTTGTTTGTAAACAAATACCTCCATTCCCACACCATCCTTTTTGCAGAACTAATTATGTAGAAGAGTCTCACACCCCTCAGCAATAAAGTGCTACTTGGAGACAGGGGGCAATTCTTTTGGCCCTGCCTTCAAGGAACCTATCTAATGAAAATACATACCAGTAGGAATTAAATTAAGAATTTTTGACAGCCCCGAGCGTCTGTTACAAAGGGGGCAATTTAGTTTGGCCCCGCCTTCGAGGAACCTCTCTAATGAAAGTACATGATAGTAGGAATTAAATTAAATAGGGGTTCCACCGGAAAAAAAAAAGTCAGCAGCTACAAAAACTGTAGCTGCTGACTTTTAAAATACAGACACTTACCTGTCCCTCGGTCCAGCGGTGTCCTCACCACCGTTGGTTTCACTGGCCGTCTTCTCTCCCTGGCGTTGGCATCTTCAGTGAGGGAACCCGGCAGTGACAGCTTGCGGCTTCACAGCTGGGTGCCCACTGCACATGAGCAAGAAGCGCTATGTTTCACGAATGGCCCCATAGTCTTCTGGGACCTGTCACGTGTCCCAGAAGACTATGGGGAGGGAGGACAACTTCGCCTAGGCGATCGCAGCGGAAGTGGGTTGCTGTCAAATTCGGATACCAGCACCCCAAAGGTGCCAATCCCAATCCTTAATGGGGAGCGGAGGACAAAGGCTTAAAGCAGAACTTCCCCTTTTGGGTGGAGCTCCGCTTTCAGAATTAATGGAAGCCTCATGTGTCTGTTAAAGAGCAATGTGTTTCTGTGCACCTCAGGAAAACACCTAATGTTGCGCATGCTCTCAACATGCATAGATGTGAACTGAGCCTAAAACCCGTCATTCCCACACCATCATTTTTGTAGAACTCATTTTGTAGAAGAGCCTCACACCCATCAGCAATGAAGTGCTACTTGGAGAGAAGGGACAATTTTTTTTTGGCCCCACCTTCGAGGAGCCTCTCTAATGAAAGTACATACCAGAAGGTATTTAATTAGCAGGACATATGCATGTGGCAGGCTTTTGCCAGGTTGATATTGTTTAGAAAGGGATGCTGCACATCTCTACGCAATACTTATAGAAAATATAAAAAACGTGCAAAGGTTTAAAATGAGTATCTGAGCAATATTAAAGAAATGGATGCAATAGACGCACCTCTCTCCATCTGCACAGCAGGGTTATTGCTAGAATTTGAAGAATCAATTCATTAAACAGGCAGAGTGAAAATATTTCTGTGCAAAGTTAAATCAGGCTCCCTTGAAACACTTAAACTTTGCTGTTTTCATGAATAAACAATGGCAGTAAGGGATGTTGGTGTTTATCAAAGATGTGTGTACTCTGTAAATGCTCCTCACCCGTGCTTGCTGCGTTACATGGCCTGCTGTTTTTACGAGCGGTTTCTGACATTTCATCAAAGGTAAAACCAACCATTAACGTGGAGTGAAATATATAGTAGAGGCACAATAAACAATTCTGTAGTCCAAGAGATGATTAACTGCTAACTAAACTTTCTGTTTTTTGAACCTTTGTGTTTTTTGGTGACGTGACATAACGGGACCAGAATACTGGAATCATACTGCACAAGTGGTATTTAACCGCTTGCCTACGGGGCACTTTTACCCCCTTCCTGCCCTGGCCAATTTTCACTTTTCAGTGCTGTTGCAATTTAAATGGCAATTGCGCAGTCATGCAACACTGTACCCATATTTTATCAATTTTTTTCACACAAATAGAGATTTCTTTTGGTGGTATTTAGTCACTGCTGGGTTTTTCATTTTTTGCGCTATAAACTAAAAAATATGGAAAATTTTGGGGAAAAAATGTGTTTTTCTTCATTTCTGTTATAACATTTTGCAAAATAAAAAAATTCTTTCTACACAAAGGCCAAAATGTATTCTGCTACATTTCTTTGGTGAAAATAACACAAATCAGTGTTTATTCTTTAGTTGGCAGGAAAGCTAGAGTCTACAAACTACGGTATATACAGTATCTAAACAATTTATAAATCCTGATGCACTGACGGCTGATCTCATTTCTTGAGGCCCAAAAACGCCAGGACAGTACAAATACCCCCAGTTTTCATAAAGCAGACAGTGTGAGTTATTTAGTAAGAAGCATAGTGAGTTTTTTGAAGTTGTCATTTTTTTTTTGTCATAATTTTGTGGGAAATGAAGAAATGAATCACATTTCTTTTTTGTTTTTTACATACTGTCACCAATGCAGTACAGTGTCATCATAAACCTGCTGTGGCAGTGATCAGGGACACTGACTGGTGACAGTATGTAAAAAAATATATCTTTTTTATTTTTAAAAATGTTTAAACATATTTCATTACATTTTTTTATTTTTAATGATTTTTTTTTTCTTTTTCTTTTTTTTACTCCTGTCCTTTTTTTCTACTCCTGTGACCAGAGCAATACAATGTTACTATAGTAACATTGTAATACTCTGGGAAAGTGATCAGGATTTTTTTTGTACACATGATGATTGCTCATGGCAACAAATTTCATTGGCATAAGCAAGCATTTTTACTGAATAACTGGAAGAAAGCAAAAAAGGATGCACTCTCCTCCTGCATGAGAGGTCTCCTCCTGAGAGGTCTGTGTGAAAACAACACAGATCTCTCCCCTGTCAGCACCAGCATGCTGCTATGTATTGCTCTGCATAGCAAAGCAATACAAAGCAGCATATTTCCCTAGTAAAGCACATGCACAACACACAGTTAACCCTTTGATTGCCCCAGATGTTAACCCCTTCCTGCCCAGTGTCATTAGTACAGTGTTAGTGCTTTTTTTTTAGCACTAATCGCTGTATTGGTGTCACTGGGGATGTCAGTGACACCAATTGAGTTCCCCCCCAGTGTCAGAATGCCCGCTGCAGTCCCACTATAAGTCACTGATTGCCGCCATTACTCGTATAAAAAAAAACCCAGTATATGTTGGGATTTTTTTTTAGCAAAGACATGTAGCAGAATACATTTTGGCCTAAATTTATCACGAAATTTGATTCAGTTTTTTTACTGGACATGTTTTATAGCAAAATGTTAAAAATATTTTTTTTTTATTTTCAAAATTGTCGGTCTTTTTTTGGTTATAGCGCAAAAAATAAAAAATGCAGAGGTGATCAAATACCACCAAAAAAATCTCTATTTATGGGGAAAAAGGACGTAAATTTAATTTGAGTGCAGAGTTGCATGACCGCGCAATTGTCAGTTAAAATAGCGCAGCGCAGTATCACAAAAAAATGGCCTGGTCAGGAAGGGGCAGGGGGTAAATCCTCAGAAGGGCAAGTGGTTAAAGTTGCAAAGACTGCCTGCACTAGTTTGGTCTGACCTTCATGGGACTTGAGTGCCATAGACTGCAATGTAAACCCTCAAACGTTGCATGAAAGTCACAGCTTAATGTTACCAATGTGACAGTTGTGCAATAGTCAAAGCCAAAGGCAATGCAAATGAAATTTATGTCCTTGTTTTCCCACGAATTGAGCTCTCTTTCGGTGGTATTTGATGGCCTGTGCGGTTTACTTGAAAGTTATAGTGTTTACAAATTGTGGTATATACTGTATATTAGGGTTTTTAATTTTTTTTCCTATTTTGACTAGTAATGGCGGCGATCAGCGACTTATAGCGGGACTGTGGCGGTCATTCTGACACCAGGGAGAACTGACTTGGTGTCACTGACATCCCCAGTGACACCAATACAGTGATCAGTACTACAAGAAAAGCACTGACACTGTACTAATGGCACTGGGCAGGAAGGGGTTAACATGAGGGGCAATAGAAGGGTTAACTGTGTGCTGTTTTACATAGTACTGTGTCCATGTGCTTCACTGTAAGCACACTGCTTTAGATGGCTGTGATGTGCACAGCCATCCAAAGCAGTGTGCAGGAGCTGACAGGGAGGAGAACTGTTTTGTTTACAAACAGTTCTCCTCCCCATTGGAGATGATTGCCAATCACCAGGCGCCGATGAGCAATCACCGGCCGGGACCCAGTGATTGGCAGCTGCGGTCGCGAATCGTAGCACGGATAGGGCGCGAACAGGGGCGGACTGACAGCTCATGGGGCCCCTGGGCAATAGGGGATCATGGGGCCCCTGTGTCCTTGCCCAAACTCAAAAAATCCTATGAAAAAGGTACCAGGGGCATCTCATGGGGCCCCCTACTGACCCCGGCCCTCGGGCAGTGCCCGAGTTTCCAAATGGTCAGTCCGCCCCTGGGCGCGAGTGCCCCGTGCGCACCCCCTACCCGAAAATTCTATATCACATATATATATATACATGATTTTGTGCACCCGTGCCACCCTGTAGCAGTATATCTGCTGTAGGGCGGTCAGTTAAGCGGTTAAAGTGATTCTAATGCCTTTTTTTTTTAAATAACAAACATGTCTATACTTACCTGCTGTGTGCAGTGGTTTTGCAAAGAGCAGCCCGGATCCTCCTCTTCTCAGGTCCCCCACCAGCTCTCCTGGCCCCTCCCTCCTGTTGAGTGCCCCAAAGCAAGCAGCTTGCTATGGGGGCACCCGCTGCTCCATGTATCCATTCTTACACAGAGCCACAGCTTGCCCCCCCCCCCTTTCTTCTCATTGGCTCACTGGCTGTGATCGACAGCAGCGGGAGCCAATGAGAAGAGGGAGTCCCGGGATTGCCGAGATTCCAGTAAGCATCGCTGGATCGGAGGGGGGCTTAGGTGAGTATTAGGGGGTGGCTGCTGCAATGCATGAAGGTAAAAAAACCTTCAGCCTTTATAACCACTTTAAGTCGCACATATATGTCATTATATATATATTATATATTATATATATGTCATTAGAAAACATAGGGTGTGACTTGTCATATGATTTTAGTGTCCAAAGTTGCATGACAAGTTGCACAAGTGTGAATGGAGCCAAACCAGATCTTCTATATGGCAATCTGTGTCCCTCATGGAAAGTCCCCTCACTCCTGTTACATAGTTATATGGCCAGGTTGAAGAAAGACACAAGTCCACCTAGTTCAGCCAATAGAAAAAATTGAAAACAGTCACCAAGTGGCCACACCCATTCCATGAATGTCAACCTTCCTTTATGTCTTCAAAAACAAATGATATAGATTTGGATGGGACCTTTCAGGAATTCCACGTGTCTATGCACGTAAATATATAAAGTATATTTTATTCAAAACATATTAAAAACGTAAAAAAGTATAAAAACAATCCATAAGGCCACAGATGTGACCACAACATAGTGGATACAATTCTCTTTCATCCCAATGCATTTCGAACAATACTTTTCAAAATGTACAGAATTGGACCAAATATGTTGTGATCACATCTGTGGCCTTATGGATTTTTTTTTTCTTTTTAAGTCTTGTTTTTTAACTACTTGCTGTCCACCTGCAAAGCAAGGAGAAAAAAAACATCCAAATAAAAAAGTAAAAGCAGCACAAACTACACACATTACATTTTGTTAGGCACATATTTAACCCCTTGATTGCCCCTAGATGTTAACCCCTTCCCAGCCGGTGTCATTAGTACAGAGTCAGTGTATAGTACTATTACTGATCACTGTATTAGTGTCACTAGCGATGTCGGTGTCAGTTAGTGACGCTCCAAGATAGTGTCTGTTAGTGCCAGATTTCCCGCCACCCTATCACAGTCATATTATAGCATCTATAGCTGTGTAAATTCCAGTATAAATACCATAGTTTGTAGATGATATAACGTTCACACGAACCAGGGGCAGACTGACCATTCGGGCACTGTCTGAGGGGCCGAGGCGGGGGGGAGGGGGCCATTAGAAGCTCCTGGGAGGACAGGGTGGGATGGATGGAGCGCTAAAGATGGAGTAAGTGAGCTCTGGGTCTGATCCTGAGAAGAGAGAGACCAGGAAGGAGGAGGAGGACACTTCCCGAACCGCTGCCCTGTCACTCAGTGCTGCACCTGCTGCTTCCCGAAGTCCTGGCTGTGTGGGAAGTACACTATGCTGCCCAGCGGCAGACTGACAACTCATGGGGCCCCCGAGCAATAGGGGATCATGGGGCCCCTGTATCCTTGCCCAAACTCAAAAAAGCCTATGAAAAAGGTACCAGGGGCATCTCATGGGGCCCCCTACTGACCCCGGGCCCTCAGGCAGTGCCCCAGTTTCCAAATGGTCATTCCGCCCCTGATGCTGTCTAGAGAATTAAACATCCGCTGGTGGTAAGAACCAGGAGCCCCTCTTGTCGTGTGCCATCAATGGTGAATGGTGGTCTACGGCTATACTGCCCCATACACAACAAACTGTGATGCCAATTTCCTTTGCTTTCAACGCATCAACTGCTTCTCAATACATCCCACCAACTTAAGATGTCATTATAATGAAATGTTATTCACTTAACTTTTCAGTGGTGATAAAAGTTATGACTGATCGGTGTATGTTATCAATGTGTGGTGGGGTTTTTTTGTCACGTGATATTAGTGCAGCAGTTTATCAATCTTCAGTCACAAAAGCACTTTGCCTGTTTCCACCAGCAGATGGACTTCAAAGTGTTTTAAAGTGATTGTAAACCTCAAATATGAAATATGAACAAAGCATATTCCTTTATAGTGTGTACCTGTCATAGTCCAGAGCACTAAGTTTAATTTATGTCTGCTTCATTTCTCTACTATCAGCATGAATCACTTCTGGCAAGTTTTCCTGACACCAAGAGAAAAAAAAAGTGACAGGGGAGGGAGCTTCAGCAAACAGCCTGTGATTGACAGTGTAACAAACCACCTGGCGGAGCCTCTAGTAACCCACGGAATAGGATTCCCCAGAGCGCAGAGTCTAAGTCCCAGTCTGCTTGTTCACCAGGGCCCCTGATGGTGGGGATGGACTTGGAGCAGACAGAGACCAGGTCGCGACCCCTGAGTACACCCACCCATGGTAGAGGAATCCGCCAGAGGTATCCGCAGGATGAGAGCCTGATATGAAGAGGTCGGTGGATCCAAGCGGGATGGATGGCTAAGCAGAAGCGAGGTCAGACAGGCCGGGTCGATAACCGTGGGGACAGCGTGGTACAAGGCGGCAGGCAGAGAATAGTCGGGTCACTCGCCGGGTCAGTAACAGAAGGTCAGATCCAATGAGGGGCATTCAGAAGAGAGGTCAGGCAAGCCAGGGGTCAGAGCAGGAGAACACAGCGAAGTCAGGAACGATCTGGGTCGGCAACAATCAAAACAGCACGGATACAGGAGCAGGGATAACAGAACCAGTGTCAGCGCAGAGCGGATTAAAATACCGTGCCCTGCGCTGTCATTGGTGCCAAGCATGCACCCGCGGTCCTGAGTGCGCATGCACGAGTCCCGTCCTTGCTGCGGCTGGCCAGGATCTAGTGCCCGGACACCAGTGCGAGTCGGCACACTGCGCCTGCGCCAAGCCACACGGCGCGGCGGCTTCTGACAGACAGCCTCAGCTCTGTTCCTGTGTGTTGTGTGAAGAGGAGTGCATCTCTTCCCTTCAATCAGCGCTCAGAGCTCTCCTCACTGAGCTCTGCGTTTTGTAATTTCAGCCCACCCCCTGTTTTCTGGAATGTCAGACAGGCTGTATAAATTCTGGACTTTGAAGGGATGTAGAGAAGAGAAGACTGCAGAAAAAGAGGTACAACTTCAGTAGCAGGATTTCATCTCTATACATTCATCTCTTGCGTATATGTAACATTTTTCAAACAATTTAAACAGCGAGTGGCCACGTATATGCATCCATGGAGAACAGGTTTTCTGTGCTGAGAAAGCACTAATTGCATGCTCTCAAAACAATAACATACAGTCAGGTCCATAAATATTGGGACATCGACACAATTCTAACATTTATGGCTCTATACACCACCACAATGGATTTGAAATGAAACGAACAAGATGTGCTTTAACTGCAGACTGTCATCTTTAATTTGAGGGTATTTACATCCAAATCAGGTGAACGGTGTAGGAATTACAACAGTTTGTATATGTGCCTCCCACTTGTTAAGGGACCAAAAGTAATGGGACAGAATAATAATCATAAATCAAACTTCCACTTTTTAATACTTGGTTGCAAATCCATTGCAGTCAATTACAGCCTGAAGTCTGAAACGCATAGACATCACCAGATGCTGGGTTTCATCCCTGGTGATGCTCTGCCAGGCCTCTACTGCAACTGTCTTCAGTTCCTGCTTGTTCTTGGGGCATTTTCCCTTCAGTTTTGTCTTCAGCAAGTGAAATGCATGCTCAATCGGATTCAGGTCAGGTGATTGACTTGGCCATTGCATAACATTCCACTTCTTTCCCTTCAAAAACTCTTTGGTTGCTTTTGCAGTATGCTTTGGGTCATTGTCCATCTGCACTGTGAAGCGGCGTCCAATGAGTTCTGAAGCATTTGGATGAATATGAGCAGATAATATTGCCCGAAACACTTCAGAATTCATTGTAATTGGGATAATGAGGGAATAACACACACCTGGCAATGGAACAGTTGAGAAGCCAAGTGTCCCATTACTTTTGGTCCCTTAACAAGTAGGAGGCACATATGCAAACTGTTGTAATTCCTACACCGTTCACCTGATTTGGATGTAAATACCCTCAAATTAAAGCTGACAGTCTGCAGTTAAAGCACATCGTGTTCCTTTCATTTCAAATCCATTGTGGTGGTGTATAGAGCCAAAAATATTAGAATTGTGTCGATGTCCCAATATTTATGGACCTGACTGTAGCTGTCACAGGCATCTCCCAAAGCATAATTGCAATTGCTAGCTTCCATTCATATGACCACTGTCACAGCCAATCACAGAGGTTACAAGATCAGAAAGCCCTCCTCCGCCTCTCGGTAATTAGATCCTCTTAAGGGGATTGAGCAGGGACAGTGGACCCAGAATTTTCAATAGTTGATGCTTTAAAAGCCCTACAGGTCATCAGCTTAGAGCTAACTGTGAATAATGGCCCTAGAGTTATGCTGTCACTTCAGCATGCGCAGCAACATGTATGTATGTTTTCGTAGATAGGTTTCCAAATTTATGCTTACTTTCATACCTCTTTTTTTTTTGGTGTGGGGGGGGGGAAGGTAAGTGTAACTATACAAATTTTTCACTTACTGTATTTTTTCGCTCCATAAGACGCACCTGACCATAAGACGCACCTATATTGTAGAGGAGGAAAACAAGAAAAAAAATATTCTGAACCAAAGAACTGCAGACATAGTACAGGAGATGACCAGAGACTGCAGACACAGTACAGGAGATGACCAAAGACTGCAGAGATGACCACAGACTGCGCACATAGTACAGGAGATGACCAGAGACTGCGGACATAGTACAGGAGATGACCAGAGACTGCGGACATAGTACAGGAGATGACCAGAGACTGCGGACACAGTACAGGAGATGACCAGAGACTGCGGACACAGTACAGGAGATGACCAGAGACTGCGGACATAGTACAAGAGATGACCAGAGACTGCAGACACAGTACAGGAGATGACCAGAGACTGCGGACATAGTACAGGAGATGACCAGAGACTGCGCACATAGTACAGGAGATGACCAGAGACTGCGGACATAGTACAGGAGATGACCAGAGACTGCGGACACAGTACAGGAGATGACCAGAGACTGCGCACATAGTACAGGAGATGACCAGAGACTGCGGACATAGTACAGGAGATGACCAGAGACTGCGGACATAGTACAGGAGATGACCAGAGACTGCGGACACAGTACAGGAGATGACCAGAGACTGCGGACACAGTACAGGAGATGACCAGAGACTGCAGACATAGTACAGGAGATGACCAGAGCGGGGGGGGGGGGGCGGGTACTGGAATTTGACAAGTACCAGCTCACACTTCCGCGGAGTTGTTCTCCCCGTAGTCTTGTAGGACACATGACAGGTCCCAGAAGACTACAGGTGGCCATTCACAAAGTGCAGCACTTCTCACGCAAATGCAGTGGGCACCCAGCTGTGAAGCTGCAAGCTGTCTCAGCCGGGTGCCCACACTGAAGATGCCGGCGCCAGGGAGAGAAGAAGGCCAGTGAAAGCAGGACACTGCTGGACTGAGGAACAGGTAGCACAGAGGTTCTTCTGCACAGTAGAGCTGAGCGGCTGGCCTGGTATTCTAACATGGTGGCTGCGGGAATATTGGGCCGGTCGCTCCATATTTGCTCCATAAGACGCACAGACATTTTCCCCTATTTTTTTGGGGGAAAAAAGGGCATCTTATGGAGCAAAAAATACGGTAACTTTATTTTTTATCACATAGTGGACCAAACGTTCCCTATGTGATGACATTTTGCTATGATAGGTTCACTTTATTTAGATTTCAGGGGTCTATTCAACTCTTGATGTCTCACCTTCCTTCCACTGAAGCTAATGGAATGCAGATTGCTCTCCATTAGCTTCTTACTTGATCTAATGCACGTCACTTTCATGTTCATTCTAGCTAGGGAAGGTAAACAAACAACATTACAAAAAAATTGACAGGTATTTTAAATATTCCCTACTGTACTCTATATTAAAAAAGTTTATACAGGAAGTGAGGATGTATGAGGTGTGTCCAGAATATAATGAGAATGAAGTTCCTACGCACAAGTAGGGAGAAGCTGACCAGGGTCAAGACATTCTTTTTTGTGATACCCTGTTCAAGTGCCTCGTACTAAAAAAAAATGCAAGCGAGTTTGGAACAGCAGTACACTGTAAAAGTGCATCAGAAACTTTGGAAAAGGTGAGGAGGCTCATGGAGAAGCTGCGCTATCATCTGCTAAGTGTACCGATGGCACAAGACCTTCAAGAAAAGATGAGAAGGTGTTAAAGACAAACAACGATCAGGACACCCCTCTACATCAAAAATTAAACAGAATGTGGATGCAGTGAGGTCTGTTCTCAACCGTAACTGTAATAGCTCACTATCAGTTTGACTGCAGAGGAAACAGGAATTAACAAATCAATTGTTCATGAAATTGTGACTTAGAACTTGTCATCTGATCAGAAGGAACACCATCAACTCATTTGCCAAGACCTGTTTGCCCATTTGGAAAGAGAGCCTGAGCTAAGTGATGAATCCTGGGTGTATGAGTATGATCCAGGTGTGGACTGACCATTTGGAAACTCAGGCACTGCCCGAGGGCCCGAGGTCAGTAGTGGGCCCCATGAGATGCCCCTGGTACCTTTTTCATAGGCTTTTTTGAGTTTGGGCAAGGACACAGGGGCCCCATGATCCCCTATTGCCCGGGGGCCCCATTTGTTGTCAGTCCACCCCTGGTATGATTCCAAGACGAAGAAACAAAGTTCAGAATAACACCCACCCACGTCACCTCGCCCCAGGAAAGCTTGAATGAGCAAGTCAAAACAATGGTCATTGTTTTTTTTTTTTATTCACGTGGAATTATCCATAAGGAATTTGTACCAACTGGTCAAACTGTAAATCAGAGGTTTCACCTGGAAGTTTACGGTTGCTTGAGACAAATAGTTTTACGTGTGCGTCCTGAGATAGGCTCAACTTGGATCCTTCATCATGACAACGCACAAGTCACAGTGTTTTGGCTGAAAAACACATCACAGTGCTTCCCCATTCATCCTACAGCCCCAACGTGGCTCCTATTCATATTCCCAAAGATAAAAGGACCATTTTGGTAGTGTGGATAATGTCCAAAGGGCCACTGCTCAGGCTCTAATGCCATCCCACTCAAAGACTTCCAGGGATGCTATGAAGAATGGAAATATCACTGGGAGCGTTCTGTACACTCACAAGGTGCATACTGTGAAGGAGATAATGTTCAATTGTAAACATTTTCAATAAAATAATTTTTAAAATATCATTCTCATTACTTCCTGGACACACTTCGTAGATATACTTTACAACTTTGCAAACTGGTATTTCACAAGTGTGTAAGCGAAGAATTAAAAAACCCCAAAACTTTAAGACAGCTCTACTTTTTTTTCGTTCTTTGTTATCTCTGTTAATAGAAAACATTTTTCAAATACCTTTAATTCCATCTAAGTTTACTTATGAGTACAGGGAAGCAGAACAAGCTTGTAAAGTGGAGTCTTTAGTCTGCATTTAAATATGTAACCTTGAAAATGATGACCCGTGCTTTGTATTTGTGATTACATTTCTAGGCTCGCCAGAAAATATTTGCTAAGATGATTTGTACTTAATCTGTGAATAATTGGACTCATGCTACTGTATTTTTACGGGAAAGTCAATGACACACAATTACATTAATAAGTACGCTCCAGTCAAAATCAATGAAGAGGCCCTGAAACGAGTACAAGGAATGCAACTTGTTAGTCAGGGGTTTTTGTATTTCTTCCAAGTGTTGCTACAAAACAAAAAACGTGAATCTGTGCTTTGCCCTTGTTGGAATAAACAACTGGTTCCCTTTTAAAGCCAATGCAGAACTGCACTTCTAGCCACCTCACTGCCATCTGGCTATTCTCTCCAATCTCTCTGAGGATTGCAGTGATCTACTGGCCTCCTGGACCTGTGTCCCGCTTTCTTGATGACTTCGCCGCCTGGCTACCCTTCTTTCTCTCCTCTGAGCTACCCGCTATCATTCTTGGAGACTTCAACATCCCTATCAACATCAATAACCCGGCTACTCTTCCACATAACCTCTTCTTTTGCACTAGCTCAGTGCATACAGTCCTCCACTCACTCTGACGGGAACACTCTTGACCTTGTCTTCTCTCACCTTTGCACTCCCTGCAACCTCACAAACACCCCCTTTCCTCTCTCCGATCACAACCTCATCACCTTCTCTGTCTCCTCATCCTCAAACACCTATCCCTCCAAATGGCAAACAATTGCCAACAGAAACCTCTGGAACTGGAACCCTGCTCCCTTCCACTCTGCAACTGACCAACTCTATGACAGCATCCATCCCCTGTCCTGCCCTGACCTGGCCACTGCTGTCTACAACAACTTGCTTTCAGCCGCTCTAGACTCGCTCGCACCCCCCAACAACACTAAGCATTAGACCCCGACTGCCACAACCCTGGCAGGCTGACCACACCAGAAACCTCACACAACATAGTCGTTCGCTGGAGCGACTATGGCGTAAAACCAAATCCCAACAAGCGTTCACCCGCTATAAATCTGTCTTCTTAACGTACACTTCCTCCCTTCACACTGCCAAACAGGCCTACTTTATTACCCTCATCAATACCTTCTCCTCCAGTCTTCGCCGGCTCTTCTCCACTTTTAACTCTACTTTCTCCGGCTCCACCTCTGTCCAGTACCTCACTTACCGCCCACGAGATTGCCAACCACTTCAAAAACAAGATTGACGCAATTCGTAGGGACTTCGCCACTGCTCAGACACCCATCCCACTTAGCACTCCTCACACAATAACCCCCTCAACACTTTGCTCCCTTGACCTCACTACCACCGAAGAGGTCACTAAGATTTTCTCCGAAGCCTGCCTCACCACCTTCCCCCTGAACCCTGTCTCCTCACAACTTCTGCGGTCCCCCTCCTCTTCCATCCTAAGCTCCCTCACTCACATCTGCAATCTTTCCCTCTCCACCGGTACCTTCCTCTCCCCTCTAAAGCACACGCACATCACTGTAGAGGAAGATGAAAGAAAGAGCGCACAAACCTTGCGCATTACCTCAATAAATAGTGACTAATTTTATTAATAAAGAAATATACTCACAAAGTGATGGTATAACAGGCATAAGTAACCATAATCCAAACAGGGTTACAGGTAAATCAAAAAGGGGGGGTATGAAGCTAACGCGTTTCGAAGGGTGCTCCCTTCTTCATCAGAGCTGGGTTTGGCAGATAGAAACTTCAGTATGGCAGAGTTCCCATGGCAAGGAGATATTCAGCCATTGAGTGTCAGTATTACAGCAGTTCAGCCTGTTTTACCTGTAACCCTGTTT
This sequence comes from Staurois parvus, assembly GCF_062004578.1. NCBI lineage: Eukaryota > Metazoa > Chordata > Amphibia > Anura > Ranidae > Staurois > Staurois parvus. The sequence continues at coordinate 6,823,301 of NW_028317969.1, forward strand.
GGATTATGGTTACTTATGCCTGTTATACAATCATTTTGTGAGTATATTTCCTTATTAATAAAATGAGTCACTATTTATTGAGGTAATGCGCAAGGTTTGTGCGCTCTTTCTTTCATCTTCCTCTACAGTTTTATTAAGCTTCCCCAGCTTCATGATAGAGCTGCACAACCTCTGATCACCAGTGGAGGAATACACAACACGCTGCTTGTCACTAACGCCTGTTTGATCTGATTCCTTGAGCGCAGGAGATAATGGATCTTTGGTGACACGCACATCACTCCCATACTTAAGAAACCCTCCCTGGACCCCTCCGACCAGAACAACTTAAGACCCATCTCCCTACTGCCAGTTACCTCTAAACTCCTAGAACGCTTAGTCTACAATCGCCTGAGCTCCCATCTCACCGACAACAACCTTCTCGACCCTTTACAGTCTGGCTTCCGCCCCCCTACACTCCACCGAAACTGCCCTACTAAAACTCACCAATGACCTACTAACCACCAAAACCAATGGCCACTATACTATACTCCTACTACTTGACCTCTCTGCGGCCTTTGACACGGTTGACCACCCCCTCCTCCTCAAAAAACTGCACTCTCTTGGCCTCAGAGACTCTGCTCTCTCCTGGTTCTCCTCCTATCTATCGCAGCGCTCCTTCAGTGTTACCTATAATGCATGCTGCCACCTCCCCTTGACTCCCTCTCTCTGTCGGGGTCCCTCAAGGCTCTGTCCTCAGACCTCTCCTCTTCTCCATCTACACCTCCTCCCTTGGACAATTGGTAAACTCCCACGGCTTCAACTACCATCTGTCAGGAATGGACTGGCCAGCAATAGTGGGACTCAGCTGCCTTATGAGCTGCAGTACCAGGGCTGGCCAGCGGGTGCTCCCAGCAATCAGAGACTCAACCTTGCAGCCAGTCAAACACCTGGAACTAATTATACTGGTGTATTTAAGGGACATTCAGACCTGCAGACTCTGCCTTGGTGTTGTGTTTCTCTTGGGCCCTGCATCCTGTTCCTGCTCCCTGTTCCTGTCTGATTCTCTGCTGACCCTGCTCTGATCCCTGGCTTGTCTGATCATTCTCCTCTGCCTGACCCTCTGTACCACACTGCCCGCTACCTGCTGAACCTGGTCTGTGACCCCGACCATTCTCCGCTTGCTCCCCCTGTACCTACATGCCCAATTGATATTGACCCGGCCTGCCTGACGACGCTTGCATTGTATGTACTGTTATCTGTGGGTGGTTGGTTTGGTTTGTTTGCACTGTGTTATGTTTTAGTATTGCACTGCGTTTATGTTTGTATGGTTAGTGTTATTAAATTACATTGTTTATAACATATCTGAAGTCTGCGTTTCCCTGCGTCAGTCACACACCTCTGGTCATACCCGGGAGCCCTGACATTACACCAAGGCCAATCCTGACCAGAAGTGGCTGCACAGGGAAGCCATCTTGGTTTGTTGATGGGAAGGATGGATCTGGATGAGGTTGTGTATTTATATCTGCTAGTGTTTGATGACAGGGAGTATGCTTATCAAACTCTGAAGGAGTATAGCCGGGATGAACTGCTAGAATGTATATGGCTCGCTCATGTTCTAGTAGATCAGGGCACAGAGTTCTCTGAGGTGCAGCCTTTGATTGAGGTTTGTGCTGAGTTGGTTTCATCTGGTACCCCCGAATGCAGGGATGAATTTTTGCCACCATTTAGTGCAGACCAGGTAGAGTCCCTGGTGTGGTTATTAGAGGATGATGTGGGTTACTTTCTGGAGCGTTATTCCACATGTTCACCACAGGTACTAAGAGATTGTATAAACGCAGTGCAGTCATTGACCAGACAGGCTTTGTGTAAGCTCAGCTTTGTTCAACCCATACTGCAGACATGGACAGATTTGTTGCACCCAGCCTCAGTCAGCTTACAAAAACCCAGTCCTGCTTCTAATCTATTTCCTCAAAACTCTATTCCTGCATTCCCAACAGCTCCTCCTGCCCTGCTCTCTACCGCATGTCAGTCCCCTGTTCCCACTCGCTGCACCTATCCTGCCTTTAACCCTGTAAAAAAGCCCTCTGTAGCAACTGCTCCCTCCCCTGTTCCATCCTCCAGTTCTTCTCTGTCTCCAGCTGCTCCATTCGTTTGCAGACCTGTGTTTACTTGCAGTGCTTCAGTAGTTAAAACCAGAAAAAAGCGAAAATGCTTTCCAACCAATACCATCCTGCCAGTATCCAAACCGGTGAGCCTGCCGTCTGAGAACCTGCCTTCCGTGGTTCAGCCTGGTGCCTCGGCACCCGCCATTCAGCCTGATGCCTCTATTCAGCCTGGTGCCTCTACTCAGCCTGGTGGCCTCTACTCAGCCTGGTGCCTCTACTCAGCCGGATGCCTCTACTCAGCCGGATGCCTCTACTCAGCCGGATGCCTCTACTCAGCCTGAAGCCTCTACTCAGCCTGATGCCTCTACTCAGCCTGGTGCCTCTACTCAGCCTGGTGCCTCCACTCAGCCTGATGAACTGATCCAGCCTGATGATCCTATTAGGCCAGTTGACTCGATACCCGCTGTTGATCCAGACGATCCGGTACCTGATCCAGTGCCCGCTGTCGAGCCAGACAATCCGGTACCGGATGACCCGGTGCCCGCTGTCATACCTGGTGACCCGATACCCGCGGTCGAGCCAGACAATCCCGGTGCCCGCTGTCGTGCCAATTGACTCAGAGCCCGCTGTCGTACCTGGTGACTCGGTGCCCACTGCCTTGCCAGATGACGCGGTGCCCGCTGGCGAGCCAAATGACCTGATGCCTGGTGACCCAGTGCCCGCTGTCATACCTGGTGACCCGATGCCCGCTGTCGAGCCAGACGATCCAATGCCTGGTGACCCGGTGCCCACTGCCTTGCCAGATGACGCGGTGCCCGCTGGCAAGCCAAATGACCTGATGCCTGGTGACCCAGTGCCCGCTGTCATACCTGGTGACCCGATGCCCGCTGTCGAGCCAGACAATCCGGTACCTGATGACCCGGTGCCCGCTGTCGTGCCAATTGACTCAGAGCCCCACTATCGTGCCTGTTGACTCAGAGCCCACTGCCTTGCCAGATGACGCAGTGCCCGCTGTCGAGCCAAATGACCTGATGCCTGGTGACCCGATGCCCGCTGTCCAGCCAGACGATCCAATGTCTGACCCAGTGCCAGCGGTCATGCCAGTTGACTCGGAGACCACTGTCGTGCCTGGTGACTCGGTGCCCACCGCTTCGCCTGGGGGCCCGAGATCTGTCGCTCCGCCTGGGGGTCCGGCGCCCGCCGCTCCGCCTGGGGGTCCGGCGCCCGCCGCCCCGCCTGGGGGCCTGAGACCTGTCGCTCCGCCTGAGGGCCCGAGACCTGTCGCTCCGCCTGGGGGTCCGGCGCCAACTGCTCCGCCTGAGGTCCCGAGACCTGTCGCTCCGCCTGGGGGCCCGAGACCTGTCGCTCCGCCTGGGGGCCCGAGACCTGTCGCTACGCCTGGGGGCCCGGCGCCCGCCGCTCCGCCTGAGGGCCCGAGACCTGTCCGCTCCACCTGGGGTCCGGCGCCCGCCGCTCCGCCTGAGGGCCTGAGACCTGTCGCTCCATCTGGGGGTCCGGCGCCCGCCGCTCCGCCTGAAGGCCCGAGACCTGTTGCTCCGCCTGGGGTCCGGCGCCTGTCGCCCCGCCTGGGGGCCCGATGCCTGTCGCCCCGCCTGGGGGCCCGATGCCTGTCGCCCCTCCTGGGGGCCCGGCGCCCGCCGCTCCGCCTGGGGGCCCGATGCCTGTCGCCCCGCTTGGGGGCCCGATGCCTGTTGCCCCGCCCGGGGGCCCGATGCCTGTCGCCCCTCCTGGGGGCCCGGCGCCCGCCGCTCCGCCTGGGGGCCCGATGCCAGTCGCCCCGCCTGGGGACCCGATGCCGGTCGCCCCGCCTGGGGGCCCGATGCCTGTTGCCCCGCCCGGGGGCCCGGTGCCTGCTGCTCCGCCCGGGGGCCCAGTGCCTGCTGCTCCGCCCGGGGGCCCGCTGCCTGCTGCTCCGCCTGGTGGCCCGCTGCCTGCTGCTCCGCCTGGGGGCCCGGTGCCTGCTGCTCCGCCTGGGGGCCCGGTGCCTGCTGCTCCGCCTGGGGGCCCGGTGCTTGCTGCTCCGCCTGGTGGCCCGCTGCCTGCTGCTTCGCCTGGTAATCCGATGTGCCTCTGCCCAGAGTTCGGCCCGATGTGCGTCTGCCCGGAGTCCGGCCCGATGTGCCTCTGCCCGGAGTCCGGCCCGATGTGCCTCTGCCCGGAGTCCTGCCCGATGTGCCTCTGCCCGGTGTGCCTCTGCCCGATGTGCCTCTGCCCGGTGTGCCTCTGCCCGATGTGCCTCTGCCCGGAGTCCAGCCCGATGTGCCTCTGCCCGGAGTCCTGCCCGATGTGCCTCTGCCCGGAGTCCTGCCCGATGTGCCTCTGCCCGGAGTCCAGCCCGGTGTGCCTCTGCCCGGTGTGCCTCTGCCCGGTGTGCCTCTGCCCGATGTGCCTCTGCCCGGAGTCCAGCCCAATGTGCCTCTGCCCGGAGTCAAGCCCGATGTGCCTCTGCCCGGAGTCCAGCCCGATGTGCCTCTGCCCAAAGTCCAGCCCGATGTGCCTCTGCCCGATGTGCCGCTGCCCAGAGTGCCTCTGCCCGGAGTCCTGCCCGATGTGCCTCTGCCCGGAGTCCAGCCCGATGTGCCTCTGCCCGGAGTCCAGCCCGATGTGCCTCTGCCCGGAGTCCAGCCCGATGTGCCTCTGCCCGGAGTCCTGCCCGATGTGCCTCTGCCCGGAGTCCTGCCCGATGTGCCTCTGCCCGGAGTCCTGCCCGATGTGCCTCTGCCCGGAGTCCAGCCCGGTGTGCCTCTGCCCGGTGTGCCTCTGCCCGATGTGCCTCTGCCCGGAGTCCAGCCCGATGTGCCTCTGCCCGGAGTCCAGCCCGATGTGCCTCTGCCCGGAGTCCAGCCCGATGTGCCTCTGCCCGGAGTCCAGCCCGATGTGCCTCTGCCCGATGTGCCGCTGCCCAGAGTGCCTCTGCCCGGAGTCCAGCCCGATGTGCCTCTGCCCGGAGTCCAGCCCGATGTGCCTCTGCCCGGAGTCCAGCCCGATGTGCCTCTGCCCGGAGTCCAGCCCGATGTGCCTCTGCCCGGAGTCCTGCCCGATGTGCCTCTGCCCGGAGTCCTGCCCGGTGTGCCGCTGCCCAGAGTCCTGCCAGTCTTTGATATCCCGCCAGTTACCAGACCCGGGCGGTGGAACATTTTGCCCAGCTAGGACTGTTTGGAGCGTCCTGAGGCCGCTCCTTGAGGGGGGGGTACTGTCAGGAATGGACTGGCCAGCAATAGTGGGACTCAGCTGCCTTATGAGCTGCAGTACCAGGGCTGGCCAGCGGGTGCTCCCAGCAATCAGAGACTCAACCTTGCAGCCAGTCAAACACCTGGAACTAATTATACTGGTGTATTTAAGGGACATTCAGACCTGCAGACTCTGCCTTGGTGTTGTGTTTCTCTTGGGCCCTGCATCCTGTTCCTGCTCCCTGTTCCTGTCTGATTCTCTGCTGACCCTGCTCTGATCCCTGGCTTGTCTGACCATTCTCCTCTGCCTGACCCTCTGTACCACGCTGCCCACTACCTGCTGAACCTGGCCTGTGACCCCGACCATTCTCCGCTTGCTCCCCCTGTACCTACCTGCCCAATTGATATTGACCCGGCCTGCCTGACGACGCTTGCATTGTATGTACTGTTATCTGTGGGTGGTTGGTTTGGTTTGTTTGCACTGTGTTATGTTTTAGTATTGCACTGCGTTTATGTTTGTATGGTTAGTGTTATTAAATTACATTGTTTATAACATATCTGAAGTCTGCGTTTCCCTGCGTCAGTCACACACCTCTGGTCATACCCGGGAGCCCTGACACCATCTCTATGCCAACGACACACAAATCTACCATCTCTATGCCAACGACACACAAATCTATCTCTCTACCCCCCACCTCACCCCTTCAGTCTCCAATCGCATCACCAGCCTACTAAGTGACATATCGGACTGGATGTCACTCCACTTCCTCAAACTCAACCTTTCCAAAACTGAGCTTCTAGTATTCCTCCCAGCTCATGCCTCCCCTCTCTGACTTCTCCATCAAGATCAACAACACTACCATCAGTCCCACCCCTCACGCCAGGGTACTAGGTGTAATCCTAGACTCTAATCTGTCCTTTCAGCCCCAGGTCCAATCACTAACAAACTCATGTAGACTTCACCTCCGCAACATCTCCAAGATACGAATGTTCCTAACCTCAGAAACCACTAAGCAACTCATCCACTCCCTTATTATATCACGCCTTGACTACTGTATCTCCCTCCTCACTGGCCTACCTCATCGCAGGCTATCCCCACTCCAGTCCATCATGAATGCTGCTGCCAGACTCATTCACCTTACTAACGGCTCTGTATCTGCCACCCCTCTCTGCCAATCCCTCCACTGGCTTCCAATTGCCCAATGGATAAAATTCAAAACACTAATACTGACGTATAAAGCCGTTCATAACACTGCCCCTAATTACATTACCGACCTTGTCTCTAAATACCACCCAAACCGTACTCTCCGCTCCTCGCAAGACCTCCTACTCTCTAGCTCCCTTGTCTCCTCCTCCCATGCTCGTCTCCAGGATTTCTCATGGGCCTCACCCATCCTCTGGAACTCCCTGCCCCAAGCTATCAGGCTATCGCCTACTCTGCTCACTTTTAGGTGCACTCTGAAAACTCATCTCTTCAGGGAAGCCTACCCCGACCCCGGCTAACTACTGGAATTCACTACTCCCTCAACCATTCCATCCCCCTCAGCTAATTACCTCTTGTACCACTATCCCCTCCCTCCTAGATTGTAAGCTCCAAGGAGAATGGCCTCTAATCCCTCTTGTATTGAACTGTATTGTTACTGTACTGTCTCCCTCCATAATGTAAAGCGCTGAGCAAACTGTTGGCGCTATATAAGTCCTGTATAATAATAATAATAATCTTTTGGTAGTAAGCCACCTGCTGAGTCCAGTGTTCACAATTCCTTCACGTGCGTGAAGTTCGATTTGCAGCCATATGGTATTATGGGTAGGGCATGGATATGGCCCTTTGAAGTTGCCCTCAGAGGGTGAGAGTGAGATTCTTCTTAAAAGCTGCTTGGGTTAAGTGCAACTGCTAGGAGAGGGGAACCCTGGGTAAGGATATCTTAGGCAGCTAGGTGAATTACTACTGGTTTTCGCTGTGGGTGGACACCATGTAGACCTATATCACTTAGTTTCCCCTTACGGGGGAGGCAGGAAAAAGCCTGCAGTGACTGCAATTACTCATATGTATGCAGATCCAGTCTGCTGTTCCCACTGTAGGTGGTGCTTGACCCAATTGGTACCACAGCCTGAAGAGAAAGTCAGGAGGAAACCAGTTTCTCTATGGTTTCCTGGTCCCTGAAGGCAACGTTCCAGTTGGCTGTGCTGCATGCTGGTGACTCTTAGCAGCCATCTTGGGTTAGCAGAGGATTTACCAGGTTTTGGGGCTTTTCGTGTAGTGGGTAGAGTAGGAAAGAGAGTATTAGCAGCCGGGAATGGTTCCTGACCAGCAAAATCAGCAATCCTACTACGGAGCCTCCCCTTTGAGATCAGACCAGCCAGGTCACATTCCCCCCTCTGAAAGCAGACACTATTGGTGCATCTTTACCCGTTGCATCACTGCATAGAACAGAACTGTGAGTTTTAGCTGAAGCAGGGGTTGTTTGTAATTGAGAATACCCTGCGATTTCCCTGCAGGTGCGGTGTGATATGGGCCATACAAAATAAATGCTCAAATTGCACCACACCCACAGGGAAACCGCATATGAGTCTGACAGGTATCGCACCACATTCCTGTTCAAATCGCATGCGATTCTTTGCAGTGCGATTTGAGCCCATTCATTTTGTAATTGGTATTGGTGAGTGATTAAGTACAAGTATTGGTTCTCATACTCGCCAATAAGAAAACGGTATCGGTGCAACCCTAGTTACTAGGGTAGTAGTAGCAGTAGTAGTAGTAGATTTAAGCAGATTTAAAATTGTTTTTTTTAATTTGTACAAGATTCATGTTTTTCATTTTTGCAATGAGTGGCCATTACTTTTTGCATGAGCTGGTTTACTTTAGTCAAACTTTGTGTATGTTATATATGTATGAGGCAATCAAATTTCAAAAATAAAGTACATACAATATGTTAAAGTTGTATTTATGTGAATATTTCTAGGGAGAGGGTCCAAAACATACACTAGATTCTTAAAGGGGTCCGTGACTCACAAAAGGTTAAGAACAGCTAATCTAGTACAACCAACAGAAAAAAATAAATAAATAGAAAATTTCCATATACACAACCCTATACACAAATAGATGATCCAGAGGAAGAAAAAAAGACCTAGCAAAGCATGATCCAATTTGCTCCAGTGGGGGGAAATACATTTCTTCCTGATCCCCAGAGGACAATTTGATATTCCCTGAATCAACAATCCCTGGTGTTATTACCCTATTACCTAATGTTAGTATTCAGTTATATTTAGGAATAAACCCAGCTCTTTTTAAAATAATCTATTGAGCTGGCCAGAACCAGTTCTTAGGGGAGTCTATTCCACATTTTTACAGCTGTTACTGTGAAGAAGCCTTTCTGTCTGTGGAGGTTAAATCTCTTTTCCTCCAGATGTAAAAAGTTCCCCTTTGTCTTCTGTAATGACCTGAAAATGAATAACTCTACACCGAGTTCACTATATGGACCACCTATATACAGTATTTATATATGTTGATCATATCCCATTTAATCTCCTCTTCTCAAGAGAGAATAAATTCAGTTCCTCACATCTTTCCTCATGAGTTCCTCCATGCTTCTAATCAATTTGGTTGCCTTTCTCTGAACTTTCTCCAATTCCCCGATATCCGTTATGTGAATTGGTGCCCAAAACTGAACAGCAAATGGTCTTTCTAATGATTTGTAGAGATGATCTCTCTCTCTCTCTCTCTCTATCTCGTCAATACCATAAAGGAAGTTGTTCCAACTCCATATTAATGCCCATGTTTGTGTAATGGGATGTCCAACAAGCTCACATAGTTGTGATGGTCAGGTGTCCACTAACTTTTACCCATATAGTGTTTTTTTGTTTTTTTTTAATGGTTGAACTGGATGGACTTTTGTCTTTTTCAGCCAGACTAACTATGAAGAAAGACGCCAATTTTCTTTGCAACAGCTAAAATGATTGGTGAGCTGCACTTTTTATCTGCTTTCATGTTCCTACTATACAGTATATTTACCTATATTTACACAGAATATTTTTAATGCCATGAATCTAAGAATATGATTTTCACTCCAGGAAAGTGATTGGGACCCCGATGGCGTTTGAGGATTGACTGTCTCATTTTTATACCTAACTATGTTTTGTCTTGTTAATTTGTGCTTTAGCGATCCCTTTCTGCAGTCCTGTTGTCTGTTATTGGCTGGAGCATGTGGGGATAATTATTGTTCAGCTCGAGTAATGGGTTTGTTTTCTGCCTAGCCATCTATTTAAAACAATTCAATAGCCTATAACAAACCAGGAAACCCGAGGGACAATGCTAATAAAGGATGGAAATGTGGAACCCAAAGGGATCCAAATTAACAAGACTTTGAAGCCATGATCTTCAAAGCTGAGTGATATGAAAAAAAAATCTTAATTAGTTTAAAGAGATGATTATGATGGAAAGAAAAATTATATCAAATTGCACAGTTAGAATAATCAACTAAAGAACAATTCCAGGACAATCCAAATAATACAAATAATAATGTTAACTTCTATACTCTTCTCCTGAATGGCATTCCTTAGTTTAGATGGTGTCCACAGGCTGAACGGTAATTTAAACTGAAACTTCAGTATAGAAGAAAATAACCCCCCTCCCCAATCTAGATCAATATATTGTTATGGCAACCTTTATTGCCAGTCTGCTTTTCTTCTGTAGATACAGACACAGGCATTTCCAGTGCACATGCTAAAGTCCTTGCACATGAGAAACAAACAAAAAGTGTGGTCTAAGTTCAGGTTATCATTATAGGTGATCCACAGGTTCCAGACCTTCAAAAACTTTAACGAGGTTGAGGAACTGTTGCCGCCAAGCCTTGGCCAATGTCTGACAGGCTACCAGAAAGACAAAGCCCACCAGGCTCTTCTGGTTCCTGGTTAAGTGTTGAGATGGGTATATGTGATAGGGCCATCCATGGGTTGCAAGATACGTTCAGTACTACCCTAATCATGGTATGCATGCAGATAGCAGACGCAGATTTTTTTAGGGAAAGTCCACAAGAAGTGGAGGATGGTACCTCATTCCCTACAACACAGAAACACATCGGTGATACACTAGTAATGAACCGAGATGTATGATCAGGGGTCATGTACCATCGTGAAAGCAGTTTAAATGTGTTTTCCTGAGCCAAGAAATTCTGCGAGCATTTAGAGGAAGCAAGCAAAATGTTATTCCAAGCTGCCTGGTCTAAAATCTTGCCAAGGTCGGAGGATTTTGACTGGCTGCTGGCCATTTTAGCCCCACACACTGACCCCTGTTGCACAGGACACTGTGATTGGCTGCTGTGATTGCTTGGGAAAGGAAAAGACTGCTGAAAGCCAAATGGAACTATAAGGAATGTAATCTCCAGAAGACAGCTTCTATCTAGCCAAGTACTGGAAGGGACTAGAGAGTTGCAGGAGGAGGAAGAGAAAAAAGAGAAGCCAGAGCTCTGGTAGTACTCATGTGGGGTGTGAGAGGGAACCATGGACTAGTCTGCTGAGTTGGAAAGCTGCCTGTCATGAATGTTTGCCTCAGTTTAAGAGAGAGACTAAGCTGTCATATCTGGACAGAGGGCACAACTGTCAAAGAGATCCAGTCAGCTGAATGAAAAGGGCATCACTGATTCCATGAGAGAACCCCATTACTGGGTCTTGACTCGCCACCATCATTAATGGTTCTGGACACCAGAGAGCCTTGGGATACAATTTGCAATTTTGCACCCTACAGTGTGGGATTTACATAAACCTGAGTGCTCCAATGCAGGAATGTTGGGCCCCAACATCTAATAGTAGACTTGCCAGTGGGAGGTACTTGAGAGAGTGAAGGACCTTTTAGCTTCCAAATCTGCCCCTTTAGTTAGGACCTCCCTAGAATCAGGGTTCAGACACTTAAAAGAGAAGTATGGGATTGAAAAAAATCAAACATTTATACTCATCTCTCTGATGCTGCATCTGTCCCCTGCTGCCTCTATGAACTAGAACTGAGTGACCAAAGACCACTGATTAAGGTGCAACCGAAGCAGCCAATAATAATGTATATATATGTATATATATACATACATATATATAATATATCACACAAGTCCGATGCAGGGGCGGACTGACAAATCATGGGGCCCCCCGGGCAATAGGGGATCATGGGGCCCCTGTGTCCTTGCCCAAACTCAAAAAAGCCTATGAAAAAGGTACCAGGGGCATCTCATGGGGCCCCCTACTGACCCCGGGCCCTCGGGCAGTGCCCAAGTTTCCAAATGGTCAGTCCGCTCCTGGTCCGATGAAACACAGATGGAATAATTCAAGGCAGGATATAATCAGATTAATATCAACGTAGAACGTGGAAGAGCGTAGACATGTGCTGTGGAGCGCTAGGACAGCAGTGTCAATAGCTTCTAGAAATGATGCATAAAGTGCGATAGTGACATCATAATAATAGTCCAAATACACAATAAAGGTGGACTTCCATGCTTCCAGTGGATGTGAAATATGAGCAAATATTGCACTAACCAGATAGCGCAGTTAAATGGTCATCATCATCCTGGGGGTGAACTCGGGGATCCTCTGGTATACCTCCGCACCTCAGTTGATCATCCGAATACCACTCTCCAAAACTCCAGGATATGTTCCAATCCAAGTAAATAGGGACCATAGATGTATACTAACAGGATCCCACCTTAAAATTGCTCATAAAGTAATGAGCCAGAGAGATAGTGCTAGGATAGTGTAGTATGTTTATTAATTGTGATCAAATTAACAATAAAATATGCACTCACATCTGGCCAAAAGCAATGCAGGAAGTGGTGGAAAAAAAGAGGTGTAGAGATGGCCGCCAGCCCTCCTCGTGGCTCGTGCAGCGTGACGTCACTGGCTTAGGCTCCTCACTAACGCGTTTCGTGCACTTGCACGTTTTCAAAGGGCAGAGGGTGTGGCATTGCCAGAAAGGTTGTTGCCACCTGGAATTAAGGGACCCAATTGGAGGTAAGTACTACATAGCCATTTATGATTATTTAAAACATATTTAAAACAAACGTGCAATTTATAGCAGCTGACCAGTTCTTACATGAGGCAAGTGTCAAGGTCCTACCTTTTCCCTGAGGTTATGTTACTCCATGTGCTGGCGTCCACCTTGGATTTCTGCTGAGCATGGTGGGAATCCTTTTATGCCTTCAGGTCTCTGAGGTCCATCCCCCAGAGGAGTGTGGCTGATGACATATAAGCCTGTGGTCCGCACATGCTCTTTGCACTTGTGTCTTGTGTCTTTGTGTTGCTATTACTCTGTTCTGACTCTCGTGACTCTCCTGGAATCTGATTCGGCTTGTGACTCGACTATTCTTTGCGTTCTCCTTTGATCTGACCCTCTGTTGCTGAACCCGGCTCGTGACCTGTGATTCTCGTCTGCTGTCCTGTACCGTTTTGTCCCGTTGTTGTTGACCCGGCCTGCCTGACTACTCTTTTGTCTTTTCCACCAGCTACACGCCATTGGCGGCGGCCATTACTGCAGCTGAGGTGTCTCGGGGGCCGCGACCTGGTTCCTGGCTGCGTCAAGTCCATCCCCACCATCAGGGGCCCTGGTGAAGGGCAGCCAGGGACTTAGACTCCACGCCCTGAGGGACTTCGGTCTGTGGGTGGTGGTTGTCGTCAGCAAGTGCGTTACATTGTTAGGCCTGCCTGTCCGTTCCTTGGCCCCTGCCCTGACAGCAGTGCATTGTTTTTCTTTTTTTGCAGGTTTTTTTCATTATTTTCACCTGGAGATCCTGCAAATAACACATTTCCTGTGTGAGTGGCTATGCACACTCCTTGACCTTATCTATAGTCCTTGACCTTATCTATAGAGGGAACCATGGTTGCCACACGGGCTGTTTCCCTCTTTTTTCCAATTATGTGGAAAGTGTGTGTGTGTGTGTGGGGGGGGGGGGGGTTAGTAGTTTACAGAAGGAAGATAACTTTGATATATAAGTTCAGCTCAAAGGAAGTGACAAGGCATTTCTGGCAAATCAACAGGTATTTTTTGTACTTTCTAATACTGTTCTTAGCCTAAAAAAAGGAAAACTAATGCAACCACCACACCAGAGATCTGGCAAGCTGCAATATATTACATGTTTGTTCTTGGGTTTATATATCATTTAAGGGTTGGTGCATTAATATTGCAGAAACAAACCATAAAATGGTAAACTTCCAGGTAAATTTGCACAAACATTCCCTCAAACACATGGTGGCAAACCTGAACCTCATCTCTATTCCAAAATACTCCCCGGAGAATCTGTACATGATTATGGTGGGACAACAACCTGATCTTATCCCTTCTCTTAAGTTAATTTTACAGAATGATCACACTAATGAACTAATTGGAAAAAAAGGAATATTCTGCCACCTGGTATAGGTTATGAGATAGTTAAACATGTCTGATGAGAAACTTAATTTTGTAGAAATGCCGGAGATGTGATGTATTTCTACTTTTCCGTTTGTTTTTTTTTGCGTGATTATATACAACCAAAATATCATCAATTTGAGCAGTCAAATCCCCCAGATAAACACGCTGAATTTCATGTAATATACTTTATTGAAAAAGTTTTGCAGAGTTGGCTGTGACCACTTGAGTTTCACAAATGTTAACCTTGGCGGACCTTTTCCCGGCATCAGTACAAAAGATGGTTATTAGCAGTTACAAGTATCTTGCTAAATATATTCAGAACCAGGCTGCGCATATATTACCACTGCTATGAGAACAGAAGAGGAAATTCTCTCTCCTTCTTTCCACAAACTTTACCATTAAAAATAAATAGAATGATTTTAAAGATTATAAGTAAGAAGGGTAAAGACGAGTGAGGGAAGACGGAAACAAGAAAGGAAGAAAAAATGGATGGAAAGACGCAGAAGAGTAAGGAAGAGTGCTAGGAAAAGAGGAATGAAGGAATGGAGGGAGTGAGGAAAGAAAGGAAAGGAGGAAAAGAGAAAATGATCAAAGAACCATGTGGGGAGGGAGGAAGGGAGTGTCAAGGTCCTACCTTTTCCCAGAGGCTATGTTACTCCATGTGCTGGCATCCATCTTCGATTTCTGCTGAGCATGGTGGGAATCCTTTATGCCTTCAGGTCTCTGAGGTCCATCCCCCAGAGGGGTGTGGCTGATGACATATAAGCCTGTGGTCCGCACATGCTCTTTGCACTTGTGTCTTGTGTCTTTGTGTTGTTATTACTCTGTTCTGACTCTCGTGACTCTCCTGGAATCTGACTCGGCTTGTGACTCGACTATTCTGTGTGTTCTCCTTTGATCTGACCCTCCGTTGCTGAACCCGGCTCGTGACCTGTGATTCTCATCTGCTGTCCTGTACCGTTTTGTCCCGTTGTTGTCGACCCGGCCTGCCTGACTACTCTCTTGTCTTTTCCACCAGCTACACGCCATTGGCGGCGGCCATTACCGCAACTGAGGTGTCTCGGGGGCCGCGACCTGGTTCCTGGCTGCGTCAAGTCCATCCCCACCATTAGGGGCCCTGGTGAAGGGCAGCCTGGGACTTAGACTCCGCGCCCTGAGGGACTTCGGCCTGTGGGTGGTGGTTGTCGTCAGTCAGTGCGTTACTTTGCTATTAGGCCTGCCTGCCCGTTCCCCAGCTCCTGCCCTGACAGGGAGATAGTAAAAAAAGGAGGATTGGAAGGAGGAAAGCAAGGTAGAAAGAAAAAAGGTTAGGCAGGAGAGTAATAGGGAACTAAAAGAAAGAGGTGCTGAAAAAGGACAGAAGGAAAAAAAAGAATGGAAAAGGGTAAGGGTAGATGGAAAGAATTAAAGAAACTGAAAAAAAGAAGAAAAAAGGATGGTGGGTAAGGTAGGGTGGGATGTGGGAGAGAAAGTCTGAAGGGAAGGCAAGAGAAGGGAAATGAAAGGGAAAAGGATGGAAAAGCAAGGGAAAGAGAAGGAAGAGGAAAGGGGAAAGAAAGGGAAGGGGAAGGAATGGGAAGGGGAAGCAAAGGGAAAGGAAAATCAAGAGAAGGGAAGGGGAAGGAAAGGGAGGGGAAAAGCAAAGTGAAGAGAAGGGAAAGGGAAGGGAAGGGGAAAGGAAAAGGAAAGGACAGAAGGAAAAATAAAAATAGAAAAGGGTAAGGGTGGATGAAAAAAAATAAAGAAAAAAAACAAAAAAATGATGAACAGGATGGTGGGTAAGGTAGGGTGGGAGAGAAAGGCTGAAAGGCAAAAAAGAGAAGGGAAGGGAAAGTCAAAAGAAGGGAAGGGAAGGAAAGGGAAAGGGAAGGGAAGGAAAGGGAGGGAAAAAGGAAAATCAAGGGAAGGGAACGGGAAAGAAATGGGACGTGGATGTAACATACATGTAAGGGTAGAATAATTTTATCAATAGCTGAGATGTGACATGGTCTGCAGTAGTGTAATTGCAGTTATAGTTTATTTCTGTAATATCAAAGATACAGTATTTCCTTAATCATTAATCAGTCATAGGCATATGTTCTTCAATTAGCATTTGAAAAGGACAGCTTCTAGGCTAGAGTTGACACCTAGATGCCAATACAATTATCCCTTCCATATAGACAGATTTCTTACCTTCCTGAACCTCAAAGAAAAGGCCTAATCATTTCAGCTACAAGAACCAGCAGGGGACAGTGAGAGGCCCTGAAATGTCTGTCAGCTTTGCTTCACATCAACAGATCAGAGGAATCTATTTAATTTCTCATAAAAGCTAAAATATTAGTTGCAGTGAGATGAAAATAATTCATAATACATTTTAGGCTACATATACATGTAGAACTGCATGTGTAACATATGTAGAATCCCAGAGAAACACACAAAACTGTTATAGGGTGCCTGATTGCAGCAGCCAGGCAGTGACTAATACTGCCATGATAGAACTTATATGCTAGTGTTGGAAATCCTATCCCCAACCCACCCATCGAAACGTTTCCTTGCCCATTCAACTCTGGTCACGTAGAGCATCCTATGGGAACATCCCCCAGGGTTGACTGGCCAAGGGCTAAAGTCCAGCCCACATCTATATTCCAAAAAATTGAGGAGCATGGGATATAGACAGTGGGATTCACATGGAGCAGGTCCCATTTGACAGATGAATTGCAGACTTTCTTCTGACTTGCTCCAGTCACAGGCGAAATCCTGGTAAAGTTTATTTCTGTTTTTATCCCTTTTCATTTTCATAGTAAATAGCCAACTGTATATGTCTTTTTGCCTTTTTTTTGTATCCTCTGTAACTCTCTTTCTTTGATTATATTTTGTTACTGCCCACTTTCAGGATATTAAATTACAAAATGAATAAGTGACTTCTGTGTACTAAACTAGAACCCATATCTCTGGAGAAATTGATGCACGTAAGTGTCTATGCGCTCGGTCTAAGGTATTGACAATCTGTATGCAATTGTGTGTGTGGTTGCCTAGCAAACCAGTCTGTGGACAAACGGCAAGGTGATGGCAAGCCACCGTTTGTGGTGTGACTGGTGTGTGGGTATGTGAACAGTGGGAAGAGTGATTAACACCAGGGTTCTAGCTTTTAGGAAATCTGGAGGAATCCTAGTAGTGTGTACTAATTGGAAGACTGCTCCAAAACCCTTAAAGTATACCATAGTGTATGTAAGATTGGTATTTGCCTGTGTGGTCAGCCAGCTGGATTGGAGCACAGTCTCCCTCTAGTCTTGGCCAGAGGCAGTGTGGGCTGTGAAAGTATATCATGGCCAGTCAACTTGCTTAGAATAAGCTCCCCCTCATTCCCTCTTTACCCCAGTCAAGAGCCATGCCACGGTCAGAATGGAAGGGAAGGGAAATGATAGGGAGGGGAAAAGGAAAGTCAAGGGAAGGGGAAACGAAAAGGAGAAGGGAAAAAGGACAGAAGGGAAAAAAAGTAAAAGTAAGGTTGGATGTAAAGAATTAAAGAAACAGAAAAGAAAGAAGAATATGATTGTGGGTAAGATAGGGTGGGAAGTGGAAGACAAAGGGAAGGGAAAGGAAAAAGAAAAACAAAGGAGAAGAGGAAAGAAGTGTTGGAAGGGAAAAAGATGCAAGGAAGGAAAGTAAGAAGAGAAGGATGGCAGAAGAAATGATGGGGGAGGGGTTAAGGAGAAAAGAGGATAGGATGGGATTTAAGAAAGGAAGAATGCAATGAAGGAACTTAAAGAAGACAGAAAGGATATGGGCCGCCACGGGTATGTGGTTTGTGTCAGAATGGAAGGGAAGGGAAGGAAAAGGGAAAGGGAAAAGGGAAGAGGAAAAAAAAAATAAAAGAGTAAAGAATGGAAAGAATTAAAGAAACAGAAAAGAAAGAAGAATAGCATAGTGGGTAAGGTAGGATGGGAAGAGGAAAGGAAAGGAAAGTGTTGAAAGGGAAAAAAGTGCAAGAAAGGAATGTAAGAAAAAAAGGTTGCCAGAAGAAAAGATGGGGGGGGGGTTAAGGAGAAAAGAGGATATGATTAGATGTAAGAAAGGAAGGAAGCAATGAAGGAAATTAAAGGAAACAAAAGAGATATGTGTTAGTTAGCTGCCACTGGTGGTGCATTTTGTGACAGAGGGGAAGGGAAAGGAAAGGGGGGGGGGAAAGGAAAGCCAAGGGAAGGGGAAAGGGAAAAAGGACAGAAGGGAAAACAGTAAAAGAATAAGGATGGATTAAAGAATTAAATAAACAGAAAAGAAAGAAGAATAAGATGGTGGGTAAGGTATGGTGGGAAGTGGAAGAGACAGACTGAAATGAAGGAAATGGAAAGGAAGAGGAAATGGAAGGGGAAAGGAAAAGGAAAGGGAAAGGAGAAGAGGAAAGAAGTGTTGGAAGGGAAAAGCGTGCAACAAAAGTAAGAAGAGAAGGATGGCAGAAGAAAGGATGGGGGGGGGGGTAAGGAGAAAACAGGATAGGATGGGATGTAAGAAAGGAAGGATGCAATGAAGGAAATTGAGAGACAGAAGGGATATGGGAAAGAATAAGGCAGATAAAGAAGAGTTAAAGAAAAATGGAAAGTTAGGAGGTGGGTGCAAAATGAGAAAGGAAGAAATGTTGAAAAAAAGGAAACCAATGAGCAGAAAGAACAGAATGCACATACAATTTTACTTCAGAATCCAATGAAGTAAGAAATCTTTTCATAGTATAAACATTTCCTAATTTCCTACAACTTTACAAGTCTTTGTAGTTGAACGTTGCTCATAATTCTAGTTGATAACATTTTTTGCAAAATACTCCAAGATTTTATTTCACATGGTCTGGTAGTTTAGGTGATGATAGTATTAGAGACAATTTAGAGACAGATGTGGAATATACTTCAGGTAACGTGTGTAGGTGTGTGGGAGTATAGCAGAGCTTCCCATCAAGACATCTATGTGGATATTAGCACATAATATATAGCTCTCAGCAAGAGTGAACTTCATGACTGGAGTGAAGACATATAGCAAGAATATGTTCTCATTCCGCACATTTGCTTTGTTGCCATGGCAGAGCTCTTAAGCTTTTTGCTGTACTTGATAAAAAAAAAATGTTAAAATAATAATAATCACACATTTTATCATTTTTTTTTTCTAACAGCATCATTTAGCATAGACAGCTTTTTAGTTGCCACTAAAATTTTGCCAGGTAAAGAAATAATAAAAAATAAGAGCACTAGACATGTCGTAAATTGACCAAGATCCCAATTGCCCTAGAAATGTTGAAATAAAAAAATTGTAGATGTTTGAAATGCAAGCAGTTTTGTGAATATGTATGAAATACAGTGCCCCCCTTCCTGATATTTGTCACATTTAAAAGATTCAGATCATCAAACAAATGTTAATATTACACAAGGATAACCCGAGTAAATACAAAAAGCAATTGTTAAATGAAGATTTCATTTATTGAGGGAAAAAAAGCTGTCCAAACCTATCTTGACCCCATGTGAAAAAATAATCGCCCCCCTAAACCTAATACCTGGTTGTGGTGGCAACAACTACAAACAAGACTTTGCGACAACTGGCAATGAGTTTTTCACATCGCTGTGGAGGAATTTCGGTCCACTCTTCTTTGCAGAATTGTATTAATCAAGCCACTTTGGAGGGGTTTTGAGCAGCCTGTTTAAGGTCATGCCACAGCATCTCAATTGGATTTAAGTCCAGACTTTGACTAGGCCACTCCAAAATATTATTTTTGTTTTATTTGAGCCAGTCAGAGGTGGACTTGCTGGTGTGCTTCACATTATTGTCCTGCTCCATAACCCAAGTGTGCTTGTGGTTGAGGTCAGGAACTGATGGCCGGACATTCTCCTTCAGGACTTTCTGGTAGAGCACAGAATTCATGATTCCGTCAACTATAGCAAGTCATCCAGCCCCAGACCATCCCACTACCATGTTTGACTATTGGTATGATGTTCCTTTAATGAAATACTGTGTTGGTTTTATGCCAGATGTAACGGGGGACACACCTTCCAAAAAGTTCCACTTTTGTCTCATCAGTCCGCAGAATATTTGCCCAAAAGTTTTGCGGATAATCAACATGTTTTTTGGCAAATGTAAGACAAGCCTTTGTATTCTTTTTGGTCAGCAGTGGATTTCGCCTTCGAACTCTCCCATGGAGGCCATTTTTGCCCAGTCTCTTTCTTATTGTTGAATCGTGAACACTAACCTTAGCTGAGGCAAGTGTGGCCTGTAGTTATTTAAATGTTGTTCTGGGTTCTTTTATGACCTCCTAGATAAGTTGTCGTTGTGCTGTAAGAGTAATTTTCGTATTCAGGCCACTCCAAGTTTTCTCCATTTGTGGTTCGCTGGAATCTTAAAGCCTTAGAAATGGCCTTGTAATCCTTTTCAAACTGATACATGTCAATTAATTTATTTCTCATCTGTTCTTGTATGTCTTTAGAATGCAGCATGATGTGTTGCTTTTTTAGATCTTTTAGCGTGCTTCACTTTGTCAAACAGCTTCTATTTTGGTGATTTCTTGATTCAACAGGTCTGGAAGTAAACGGGCCTAAGTGTGGTAAGTGAAATTTAACTCAACTTTCCAGAAAATGTGGTTAATCCCATTTCATTCATGATTTAGCAAAGGGGGGCAATTTCTTTTTCATACACTTCATACACAAAGCCAAACACTTTTTCACACGGCCAGGCAGGTTTGGACAGTGTGTTTGCCTTAATACATGAAATCATCATTTAAAAACTGCATTTTGTACTTACTCTAGATATTTCTGTGTAATATTAAAATTTGATTGATGATCTGAAACATTTAGGTGTGACAGATATGCAAAAAAATCAGGAAGGGGGCAAATACTTTTCCACAACACTGTACATTTTTTCATTGGCTATTTCTTCAGCTCTGTGTATACAAACAAGCATGGGGGAGAATTGAGCTCTGTCATTTCAAAGCTATTGTTTCTAATTTTTAGGGACTTTTTAATGACTGGCATACTACCACTGGATTGGTGTAAGGCTAATGTGGTGCCTATATTTAACTACTTCAATACCGGGCACTTTCACCCCCTTCCTGCCCAGGCCAATTTTGTACTTTGAATAACAATTGTGCAGTCATGCAACACTGAACCCAAATTACATTTTTATCATTTTGTTCACACAAATAGAGCTTTTTTTTAGTGGTGTTTAATCACCACTGGGTTTTTTTATTTTTTGCTAAACAAAAAAAATCTGAAAATATTTCTTCCATTAAGTTATACAATTTTGCAAATAAAAAATTGATCCTCATAAATTTAGTTTGATGTATTCTGCTACATTTCTTTGGTGAAAAAACCCAAATCAGTGTTTGTTATTTAGTCTGTACAGTCAATAGCTAAAGAACTCCAAACTTCATGTGGCCTTCAGATTAGCACAACAACAATGTGTAGAGAGCTTCATGGAAGGGGTTTCCATGGCCGAGCAGCTGCATCCAAAACTTACATCACCAAGTGCAATGCAAAGAGTCAGATGCCGTGGTGTACAGCAAACCAAGACATTTTGGACAATTTTATGCTTCCAACTTTGTGGGAACAGTTTGGGGATGGCCCCTTCCTGTTCCAACATGACTGGGCCCCAGTGCACAACGAAAGGTCCATAAAGACATGGATAAGCGAGTTTGGGGTGGAAGAACTTGACTGTCCTGCAGAGAGTCCTGACCTCAACCTCATAGAACACCTTTGGGATGAATTAGAGTGGAGAGTGCGAGCCAGGCCTTCTTGTCCGACATCAGTGACCTCACAAATGTGCTTCTGGAAAAATGGTCAAACCTTCCCATAGACACCCTCCTAAACCTTGTGGATAGCCTTCCCAGAAGAGTTGAAGCTGTTATAGCTGCAAAAGGTGGGCCAACTCAATATTGAACCCTACGGACTAGGACTGGGATGCCATTAAAGTTCATGTCCTTGTAAAGGCAGGCGTCCCAATGCTTTTGGCAATATAGTGCATGTGAACCCTAGGGATAGACATATACCAATGTCTGTTGTTTTTCTTTTTCTTGATGTCATATGACTTTATATATTTAGCAGGGTTGGGCTTCATAATCGAGTCGAACATAAGTTTGACTCAAAAATGGGCCGTTTGGCGCACACACAAACGGTAAGGGTGTTCATCAGGCTGTTCGCCCCCCGCTCCCCACAATGCACTGCACCCTGAAAGTGCATTGTGACTGGCCAAAGCAATGCACCTGACCACAGGTCAGATGCAATGCTTTGACCAAGCATACTCAGATGCGGTAAGATACCGCTCAGTAAATTGTCACTGTTCAAAATTTGCAGTCAAATTTTGGTAGCTTCGAATGTTCTACCGCAAACCGAACAGGAGGGTGTTTGGCCCATCATTAATATGTAGTGTCCTTCGATAAAAGTCCATGGCTACTTAATGTGATCTATACTGTATATAATTAATAAGGATGAAGGCGTATAGCATGCAGTATTTGGGTTAGAAACACTTTTGTCTACAGTATAATATTCACCCAACATTCATCTCTTTTTTCCCCTTGCAGAATAATTAAAATATTTCTAGGTTTGAAGTGGGTGAATGTGCATTCTAAAGTGCTTTTTATTTCGGAGCTGTGGACTTTTTCATTCATGAAAATGGTGAGGCTGTATTTTTTTTCATACAGGTTCAGCAATTCCATATTTGTTTATTTTTTTTTAAACAGATTTTTTCAAAATGGCATGACCCCCAGGGTGTGCAGGCTGATATCTGCATAGCAATGGAGTTGTGAGTGTGCAGCCCCCTTGCTATTTGGATACCATCTCTCATGCCCTTCAGCATTGGAAGTGGTTTGAGAGGGTCTCCACCAAAAAGCAGCACAACCCCCCGGCTTTAACCTAGTTTGAAAGGCACAGCTATTGAGAATACAATACTGTAAAAAGGAAACAATATAAATATTTACTTTACATTATCATTCTTTTTCTTGCAGTTTTCATGAGGAATTTACTCTTTGCTCTTTAGCATAAACATCATTGTGAAACAAAAGGATCCATAGACACAGCTGAAGTTTGTGAAGTTTGAAAGACAATACTTCTTTTTTTTGCTTAAAGTCATCAGCAGCTATCAGTAGGGCTTTAATGGACATCTTAACTTTTAGTGAAGTTGTTTTTTTAAGTAACAACCCAACTCCCCCGGTGTATCCAACTTGGTAAAATACTTGTTTTCCTCCTCATTCCCATAATCTTCAATGTGCAGCTTGGTGAGGAAAATGTTCTCACCGGCCATGAACGTCCTTGTTTAGGCACTTCCTGTTATAGGGTGACAAAGCTCTGTCCCTGACTCCCGGTTGTGCTCCTTTGTTGTCATACTGTTAAATGGACTTCAGATGGAAACTACAAGCGGCCTTTTCAACACACATGGCTTGGTCTATTTTTGTCAATATCATCCTCAATTTGTGCAAAATCTCATTTTTCTTTGTTTAGGCTGAGGTTGTATTCCCTCAGTCTATGAAAAACTTGCAAAAGGATTGAATTGTGTTCCTCCAGGGAGGGTTCACGGCTAAGGATGTCATCCATGTAAACTGTTTCACATAGTATTTCTGCAAAAAAAACAGTGATCATTATTTTTTGGAAATAGCTTAGAACCAAGCACAGTTCAAAGTGCGACTGGGAATAGGAAATTTTAAAAAAATGGGCACCGTAAGTTGCTGCATTTAAAAAGGAAACCTTTGCTCCTGTGTCTAACAGCCGCAGAATTTTGACATTAGTGTAGCACTACCCCCTTAGGAATCACTAGGTATTTGGGTCCCCTTATAGTCCTGCGCAACCAGGTAACACGCAGTACCACAATAACTTGCATCCAGGGGACAGTAACCAGTCCTTGAGCTTTGTTTTGAAGTTTTATTAGGGGATTTGAACTGTGATAGTTAGGGGTGTACAGGATGCCCAATGGAACTGTGAAACTGAGGACAACTTCCAGGAACTATATACAAATTTTTTTAACAGCAAATAGCTTTTATTGGAGAGCTAGCCAGCATCTCCAGTTGTACCACCCCAGACCCTAGATTCTCCTAATCCAGCCAATCTGGGTGAATCCCTGAGCAGCGGATCCAGTGCCTGCCACTTTAAAGTAAGACAGTCCTGGGGAGTCACTAATCTGATTTCCCACCAGAGTGCTCCTTCCCCTATCTGGCCCAGGGGATGCAGGTTTACTCACTTAGTCTTTCTCCTGTGTTGCTGGTGCTGACTGCTACCAGGCCTTTTAACCGGGTTTCTCCTTCCCTGCCACACAGGTGATCCTCTCTCAGGGGGCTAGGGAAGTCCAAGCTTTCCTCCTTCCAAGGTTCTCCTGCCTGGAGGTGTGCTCCTCTCCCGTGTGGACTCCCTTGCAGGCTCCTGCTCTCCAGCCTCACTTCCTCTCCATCTTCCACCTCCTCCAACTCTCCTGCTGCTGAGTAGGCTCAGTTACTCTTAAATGTTGTCCTGGCCCCTTGCCAAGCCTCCTGTTAGGGATTGTCCAGGATCCTCTAAGAGTACAGACCAGCCACTCCTCATATCTGCCCTCTGCTACTAGATCTTTCTCCAAAGTTCTAGAGAAGGGATAAGTCCAAAAGAGCTGGATTGCAGAGCCTCTCAGCTCTGACCACAATTTTACCCTGCTAGTTATCACATTCAGGCTGCTACGCAGCCCTCCTAGCTAACAATTAAAGTCTAGCTCCCCCTAGCTGACTAGAAGGGTGTTACATTAGCAATCACACAGTGATTATAAACAGCCGGACAGTGGAAGTGCAGGGGCGGGTTGACGTTCATAAATGGCGCCTACCATTTTGGATTGCGCGGCACCACGATCTGGTGCCCGCTGTGTCAGAGGACATAGCGGAACACCGATCGCTGCAGGGGACCTCTGTGTGAGGTCCCGATCATGTGATCACTGATTGGCCAATCAGTGATCACATGAATAGGTGTAAGCAAGATGTCACTTCTGACATCATTGCTTACTACGTGTAAAATCTGTGAATGATCACAGAGGTCACATGGTACAAGGCTATTCACAACAGCCTTGTACCATGTGACAAGCTGTGACCAATCGCAGCTCACACAGTAGTTCTCAATGGCTACAAGAATGCAGCCAGAGAGAAGGAGAAATGATTGCTTTTACAGCCTTAAAAGCAATCAGTGTAAAAAAAAAAAATCTTCATCACCCCCACAAGTAGTACAGTGTCACCATGGGGACACTGTACTGCTAGGGTGACAGTATCTAAAAAAACCCATAAATAATCATATAAAAAAATAAATAAAAATGTAAAAAGATTGTTTTTAAAAATTAAAATTTTTGGTTATGAACTAATTTGGGTTATTTTTTTTTTACTAAATTGTCCCCTTATGGCAGTTACCTCCACGGTTTAAACAGTGTGTGACTGTAGCTGTAGCTGTATATGAAGAATCTGCTCCCAGAGTTGGGAAAATTGTATAGCTTATGACCCTAATGAGTTAGGTAGTAAATCCCTCTGTCTCTCAGTTGAGGCCCCATTCAGAGCAGATGCTAGTGAGCGATACAATATTGTTCATGCCAGAGAACCCCGGGCACTGCAGGCTCGCCTGGATACTGTAGAAACTTCTGTGGAGCTTGCATAGATAGTTGTGTCTCAGCAGTACAGACAGACTGTTAACAGTTCACCATCTTTATTAATCACGCCAACTTATTGCTCCAATCTCTACTATCTCTTAAAACAGAAATGCCATAACATTTCTTAAAATGGCAATACATGGATCTTAACAAATACACAATACTTACCATCTCCAAGACACCAAATGACCAGTGGAGCATATTAAATGGCAATTTACCATTATCTGCGATTGCCTGTATCCATAGAGCAGACTAAGTCTACTTTACATCTTCATCAAGCAAATTAATTAGATGCTTCTTGCATTTATCCATTTTACTGAATTGGACAGTTTACAGAGAAAATAGCATTTGGCATTTGCATAGAAGTTTCAAAAACATGGTGGTTGATGGTACCTACATTTTTCCAGTTATAGGATGTTAGGGTGTCAAAGGAGGGGTGCTGCAGTTTTCATGAAGTGGAGCATGTTAAACTACTAACAACTGTGTTATTCTCTTCCAAAGTGAAGGCCGGAGTCCCATCCGCTTGTCTCCCTACTCACCCACCACTAAATCCAGAATGGACCAAGACAAAGTAAATTGCTTGTTGTCCCAGAATGGATGCGCAAAAGCACTGGTGATTCTATGTTTAGTTCCCCATAAGGATAGTGAAAGTTCATACAGGGTGAGTACTCACAAGGCTGACAGTCTTGAACTGACCCAGGATAATGTGTCCTCATTTTTGACATGGCATTCTATCCATTATATAGTGGCCATAGCAAAATCTCTCAAAAAATGTGATACCCTCTGTCAAGGTAGCAACCTGCTTCCCTAGAAGGGACCACCATGTGTTTCTGAAACTCCTACATGCTGTGTGCTGTTTCCATACTCCTATACTTGGGTGCTGTTCCTATACAACAAGACCCCTAGTAATGCAGTCCATGAAATACTGTTCATATTTATTCCAACCATGCCTATCATCTAAAGATGGCCTCTGGAAACCAATAACTGAGGATAAGGCAGTTCATTGTTGGTTTACCTTAGTGCTCTGTGTTCCATATACAGAGTGAGCATCAAAACACAGTGTAACGCCCTTCAGGTTAGCTAGATAGGCTTTTTTTTAGATAGAGGTTAAGTAGCAGCCTGCGATAAGTCAGCCTGGGAGTGAGGCAGGAGTTCACCTCAGGACAGGCTGGGTGGTTATACAGGTCAGGGCTTCTGGGCCCTCCTACTTTTCAAGAAACCTGAGAATATTTTGGAACAGAGGAGGAGGAGGGGCGGAAGCCCGGATCTGCATATTTGAGGGATGTTGCAGGATGCTGGGCATGGTGACCAGGGCAACCCTAAAATATGA
This sequence comes from Staurois parvus, assembly GCF_062004578.1. NCBI lineage: Eukaryota > Metazoa > Chordata > Amphibia > Anura > Ranidae > Staurois > Staurois parvus. Next base: position 6,849,875 of record NW_028317969.1, read on the forward strand.
CAGAGCCGTAGGAGAGAGGGGAGTCGGGTGGAAGATGGACCAATAGGAAGGCTGGAGTGTGGAGCCTGGGAGAGGGCACCAGGGAGGGGAGCCTAAATACAGGCTGTTTGCTGGATGAGATGATCTCCACTGCCTAATATCTCCTGGGGAGGACATCCTAAGCAGCAGGGAAGGAGCCCACCCAGTGAAAGGCCTGAAAGCAGCTGCCAGCCCACCATACTGACAGAACAGGACGGTGTGAGTACTCCTACACCCCCTGGGCCGGATAAGGGGAAAGGGTGGTCAGGTGCAATTTACAACTAGTCTTCACGTGGGACTGCTTAACTGCAAGCTCTTGGGACCCCCTTGTTCAGGGATACCCTCATCACAGTTGAGTGAAGAGGAGGAGTCATGTGGGGTCTGAGGGGGTACACCGAAAATGGGACAGAGCTTTATTTTTGCCAGTCCACCCTTTTTGTACATAGTTGCTAAGAAGTTTGTCCTCAGTTTCTGCAGTTCCTTGAGCATCCCATATACCCCTAGACCCCATCCAAGTTGTTAACCCCTTAATAAAAACAACACAAACAGCCCAAACACTGTTTTACTGACTCTGAAGGTACACGTATGGAAAATGCTTGTTGCCTAGCAGTGCAGGGCTTCGGGGGGACCCAATCAAATCCAGCGGCCCTTACGAGGATAGTGCTACAACAATATTGCCCAGCATTGTACCGCAACCCATAACATGGATCAGGTAGTAGCAAATGGCCAGGACTCACCTTCCCTAACCAGTAACAATCTCCTACACACTTGTACTTGCTATTGGAAGCCTGCTTGACAGTGTGACAGCAAAGGAGAACAACTTAACCATTTCCATACCGGGCAATTTTACACCTTCCTGCCCAGGCCATTTTTCACGTTTCAGCGCTCTCACACTTTGAATGACAATTGCGCGGTCATACAACATTGTACCCAAACTAAAATTTTATCATTTTCTTCACACAACTAGAGCTTTCTTTTGGTGGTTTTTAATCACCACTGGGGTTTTTATTTTTTGCTAAATTAACAAAAAAAGACCAAAAATTTTGAAAAAAAAACACGTTTTTCTTTGTTTCTGTTATAAAAGTTTACAAATAAATAATTGTTCTTCATAAATTTAGGCCAAGATGTATTCTGCTACATGTCTTTGGTGAAAATAACCCAAATTAGGATGTATTTTTAGTTTGTAGGAAAGTTATAGAGTTCACAATCTATGGTATAGATCTGAAAATTGATCAATCCTGAAGTACTGACAGCCAATCTAATTTCTTGAGGTCCAAGAATGTCAGAACAGTACAGATATCCCCCAAATGACCCCTTTTTGTAAAGTAGACAGTCCGACGTACTTCATAAGAGGCATGGCGAGTTTTTTGAAGTTGTATTTTTTTCATTTTTCGGAAAATGAAAACATTAAAAAAATTATTTTCACTATTTTTTTTTTTACATACAGTCACCAGTGCAGTGCAGCATCATCATATAACAGGCATGGCGGTGAACAGGGACACTGACTGGTGACAGTATGAAAAAAAAAAAAAAAAAAAAATATATATATATATACAGTCATGGCCGAAATTGTTGGCACCCTTGATATTTTTCCTGAAAATCAAGTATTTCACACAAAAAAGGTATTGCATTAACACATGTTTTGCTATACACATGTTTATTCCCTTTGTATGTATTGGAACAAATATAAAACAGAGGCAGAAAAGCAAATATGACATAATGTCACACAAAACCCCAAAAATGGGCTGGACAAAAGTATTGGCACCCTTAACTTAATATTTGGTTGCACACCCTTTGGAAAACATAACTGAAATCAGTCGCTTCCTATAACCATCAATAAGCTTCTGACACCTCTCACCCGGAATTTTGGACCACTCTTCCTTTGCAAACAGCTCCAGGTCTCTCTTATTGGAAGGACACCTTTTCCCAACAGCAATTTTAAGATCTCTCCACAGGTGTTCAATGGGATTTAGATCTGGGCTCATTGCTGGCCACTTCAGAACTCTCCAGCGCTTCTTTGCCATCCATTTCTGAGTGCTTTTTGACGTATGTTTGGGGTCATTGTCCTGCTGGAAGACCCAGGATCTTGGACGCAAACCCAGCTTTCTGACACTGGGCCCTACAGTGCGACCCAAAATCCTTTGGTAATCCTCAGATTTCATGATGCCTTGCACACAGTCAAGGCACCCAGTGCCAGAGGCAGCAAAACAACCCCAAAACATCATTGAACCTCCACCATATTTTACCGTAGGTACTGTGTTTTGTTCTTTGTAGGCCTCATTCCGTTTTCGGTAAACAGTAGAATGATGTGCTTTACCGAAAAGCTCTATCTTGGTCTCATCTGTCCACAAGACGTTTTCCCAGAAGGCTTTTGGCTTACTCAAGTACATTTTGGCAAACTGTAGTCTTGCTTTTTTATGTCTCTGTGTCAGCAGTGGGGTCCTCCTGGGTCTCCTGCCATAGCGTTTCATTTCATTTAAATGTCGACGGATAGTTCGCGCTGACACTGATGCTCCCTGAGCCTGCAGGACAGCTTGAATGTCTTTGGAACATGTTTGGGGCTGCTTATCCACCATCCGGACTATTCTGCGTTGCAATCTTTCATCAATTTTCCTCATCCGTCCACGACCAGGGAGATTAGCTACAGTGCCATGGGTTGCAAACTTCTTGATAATGTTGCGCACTGTGGACAAAGGCAAATCTAGTTCTCTGGAGATGGACTTGTAACCTTGAGATTGTTGATATTTTGCCACAATTTTGGTTCTCAGGTCCTCAGACAGTTCTCGTCTCCTCTTTCTGTTGTCCATGCTTAGTGTGGCACAGACAGACACACAATGCAAAGGTTAAGTGAACGTCTCTCCTTTTTATCTGCTTTCAGGTGTGATTTCTATATTGCCCACACCTGTTACTTGCCCCAGGTGAGTTTACAGGAGCATCACATGCTTGTAACATTCTTATTTATCCGCAGTTGTGAAAGGGTGCCAATACTTTTGTCCAGCCCATTTTTGGAGGTTTGTGTGACATTATGTCGAATTTGCTTTCTTTCCTCCCTTTTTTTGTTTTGTCCCAATACACACAAAGGGAATAAACATGTGTATAGCAAAACATGTGTTAATGCAATACGTTTCGTGAGAAATACATGATTTCCTGGAGAAATATCAAGGGTGCCAACAATTTCGGCCATGACTGTATATATACAGTATATATATGTATTTTTTTTTATTATTATTATTTTTAATTTTTTATTACATTTTTTTTTTAAGATTTTTTTTTCATATTTTACTATGACCAAAGTAGTACAATGTTACCATAGTAACATTGTACTACTTTGGGGAAGTGATCAGTATTTTATTTTTGTTTACACAATTTGCTTATAGCAAAGAATTACTTTGCTATAAGCAAGCATTTACCTGAATGACATCGATTCATTCAGGGATTTTTTTTGTTTTTTTTTGTGATTAGCTGTGATTTGGCCACAGCTAATCACATGACATGTGCATGTGACCTGCTGTGACCATTCACAGCTAGACACTAGTATACAATGGATGGCATGAATGAAGCCATCCATTGTATACAGCTGTCATGTGACCTGCTGTGATTGGTCACAGCAGGTCACATGGTACCGGCAACAGGGGCCGGTACTCAGATCTGTCATCGGCCGTGTCCGAGGTACACAGCCGATGATAGATCGCTCCGCTGCGCGGCTCTGCAACCGCGCGAACTGCGCATGTGCGGGAGGACGCCAAATGGCATACACCCCGGAAATCGAATGCATTTTTGCGGCTGCCAAACGGCTATAGGCCGGGCGGCTAATGGTTAAAGACAGGGACAGTGTTGTCACCCTATTAAGGGATGTGTTGGAACAAGGACCTTCATGTCAGAATCACCAGATATTATTTTAATGAATGCTTCATATTTAAGAATATTAAAAATAAACTTCAAAGTGACTTTAACATGTTAAAGCTTATTTGCGATTTCAGTGATTTTAGTTTTAACAGGTTCCTTTACTTTAAGGACTGTATTCTTTTAAGCTACATTGCAAAACTTTAAAGTTCTTGGCACCAGTTCTTCTTCCGGAAAACTTCTCCCATCCGAGCTGAATAACTGCCGTATGAATAATTAGGACATTCTGTCTTAGACTGTATCATTATTTTAAAAGTCCCTCATAAACTACAGAAAAGAGAGAAGTGTTCAGGCACATAATGGCACACTAGTTATGACTTTTACTCCAATGATTTTTTTTCTCAGCTAAATGTCACAAGCATGATTTGAATGTCTACAAAGTCAGCAACTGGTAAAATATTCCCGGGCGGTGCTGTCTTTTGTTTGGTGATTTGAAATGACACCCAGGAGCCTACCGCTTCGCTGAACATTAAAGGAGGTGGAGGAGAAAAAAAAAACAAGGTGTAAAAGAGAAGAAAATAACTGTACAATGACTTTTCCTGCACACATTGAGGCTGATTTACGAAGGGAGTTGAGAATGTTCACATAATACATTGTGAGAAGATGCACTTCAATTATCGAATCATGTGAAAAGAAAAGTCTTTTTGACTTATTGCCTCAGCATAGGTTGGGATAATTGTAGTAATTTTTGTATAACTCATTTAGTGAAACAGACTTAAAATCTAGTCTACAATTCCCAGTAAATGACCCCTTATCTCCGTCCCTTGCTCCACAGGATAATTTTTTTGATAATTTCTGTGGTCCCCATTCCTAACTCAGTGGTATTCCGGTATAGAAAATGGACCCCCGTCCCCAGCACAGGAAATGTCTCTGTACCTTCATTTCTTACTCAGCAGTGTACTGTAGCTGAAAATATCAATCTTCCCTATATTTTTCACTCAGCAGTAGGGATGGGTGAAATCATCATGTTTTAATTATGGAAGGAGCATAGTGGACACCATGATTTCGGATATGTCTTGAATACCTCAACTACAAAATCTCCCCATTGAAATTCTAGACTGCTCTACACCTGGGGATTTGTGTGTTCCAGATCTTCCTGCTACATTTTTCATAATATAAAATAAAAAAATTCCAGCACGGACAGTAGAACCTTTCATAATGGCCACAACGGGTGTGCAGACCTAGCAACTCTGACTACTAGACATAGTACAGGAAATAACCAGAGACTGTGGACATAGTACAGGAGATGACCAGAGACTGCAGACATAGTACAGGAGATGACCAGAGACTGCAGACATAGTACAGGAGATGACCAGAGACTGCAGACATAGTACAGGAGATGACCAGAGACTGCGGACATAGTACAGGAGATGACCAGAGACTGCAGACATAGTACAGGAGATGACCAGAGACTGCAGACATAGTACAGGAGATGACCAGAGACTGCAGACATAGTACAGGAGATGACCAGAGACTGCGGACACAGTACAGGAGATGACCAGAGACTGCGGACATAGTACAGGAGATGACCAGAGACTGCGGACATAGTACAGGAGATGACCAGAGACTGCAGACATAGTACAGGAGATGACCAGAGACTGCGGACACAGTACAGGAAATGACCAGAGACTGCGGACATAGTACAGGAGATGACCAAAGATTGCGGACATAGTACAGGAGATGACCAGAGACTGTGGAAACACCACAGATGACCAGAGACTGCAGACATAGTACAGGAGATGACCAGAGACTGCGGACACAGTACAGGAGATGACCAGAGACTGCGGACATAGTACAGGAGATGACCAGAGACTGTGCACATAGTACAGGAGATGACCAGAGACTGCAGACATAGTACAGGAGATGACCAGAGACTGTGGACATAGTACAGGAGATGACCAGAGACTGTGGAAACACCACAGATGACCAGAGACTGCAAACATAGTACAGGAGATGACCAGAGACTGCGGACATAGTACAGGAGATGACCAGAGACCAGGGGCGGACTGACCATTTGGAAACTCGGGCGCTGCCCAAGGGCCCGGGGTCAGTAGGGGGCCCCATGAGATGCCCCTAGTACCTTTTTCATAGGGTTTTTGAGTTTGCGCACGGACACAGGGGCCCCATAATCCCCTATTGCCTGGGGGCCCCATGAGTTGTCAGTCCGCCCCTGTCAGAGACTGCGGACATAGTACAGGAGATGAGCAGAGACTGCAGACATAGTACAGGAGATGAGCAGAGACTGCAGACATAGTACAGGAGATGACCAGAGACTGCAGACATAGTACAGGAGATGACCAGAGACTGCGGACATAGTACAGGAGATGACCAGAGACTGCGGACATAGTACAGGAGATGACCAGAGACTGCGGACACAGTACAGGAGATGGCCAGAGACTGCGGACATACTACAGGAGATGACCAGAGACTGCGGACAGTGCAGCGGATGACCAGAGACTGCGGACACAGTACAGGAGATGACCAGAGACTGCGGACACAGTACAGGAGATGACCAGAGACTGCGGACACAGTACAGGAGATGACCAGAGACTGCAGACATACTACAGGAGATGACCAGAGACTGCAGACATAGTACAGGGGATGACCAGAGACTGCAGACATACTACAGGAGATGACCAGAGACTGCGGACATAGTACAGGAGATGACCAGAGACTGCGGACATAGTACAGGAGATGACCAGAGACTGTGGGCATATACAAGAGATGACCAGAGACTGCGGACATAGTACAGGAGATGACTAGAGACTGTGGACACAGCATAGGGGAGCAGAGGGGGGGATTCAGGTACCCGCTCCACTTCCGCGGAGTTGTCCTTCCCCCTCCCTCCCCGTAATCTTCTGGGACACGTGACAGGTCCCAGAAGATTACAGGGCCATTCACAAAGCGTGGCACTTCTTGCGCATGCGCAGTGGGCACCCGGTTGTGAAGCAGCAAGCTGTCACAGCCGGGTGCCCATGCCGGCACCGGGGAGAGAAGACTGAGGACACCGCTGGACCAAGGAACAGGTAGGACCGCTGGAGGTCCGCAGAGGAGAGTCGAGCGGCCGGCCCGGTATTCTAACATGGGGGGGAATACCTTGCCGGCCGCTCCATATTTGCTCCATAAGATGCACAGACATGTTCCCCATTTTTTGGGGGAAAAAAAGTGCATCTTATGGAGCGAAAAATACGATATGGAAAAACTATACCTGAACAGTGGACACAAGCTATCTTCCACATATAATGATATATTAACATATCCACCCTGGAGACAGCAATTTACACTTTTAACTTTGTAAATGGAGACATAAACACCTATGCAGACTTCCTGACACCAACAATGGAATTATGTAACTAGAATAGGGTTCCACAATTTTCACACCTTCCATCCTGTACTTGGGCAATCAATTTCTACACATTACAGGATGATTGATTTAAGGTGTTCAGACTACATATAAATCCTGGGGTGTATTCCTGACACTCGTTAAAACCAAAGACGTGTCTTAGATATGCTATGAAATGTCTAAAACATTACAGAACAAGTCCAGTTGGATGTGACTAACGTCTACTACTAATACCAAGATCTGGATAAATGAGAAACTTCACAGACATGATATTCCATTTGTATATCGAAAAAATAAATAAAAACAAAATTTTTCTGATCTACACATTTGATCTTTACCCACCTGGAGCTCCCACATCCATCACTTGGAGCTCCCCAGTTACCCACTTGAAGCTCCCACATGCATCACCCGGAGCTCCTGTTTACCCACCCAGAGCTTCAGCATTCATCACCTGGAGCTCCCCCAAGTTACCCACCTGGAGCTCCCACATCCATCACCTGGAGCTCCCCCCAGTTATCCACTTGGAGCTCCCACATCCATCACCTGGAGCTCCCAGATCTATCACCTGAAGCTCCCCAGTTACCTACCTGAAGCTCTCACATCTATCACCTGGAGCTCCCCCCAGTTACCTACCTGGAGCTCCCCTCAGTTACCTACCTGGAGCTCCCACATCCATAACCTGGAGCTGCCCAATTACCCACCTGGAGCTCCTAGATCAAAAGACAAAATGCCGCTGGAATCCCTTGTAAGTGATTGGAATTGCCGGTCACTCACAGTCTACAAAGTCATGTAAACCTCTGGAGAGACCATCAAGACAGAGAAAGATTACTTTTACTTATAGTTTAACCTGTCAGGATTTTATTGCTGTTTTTACCCCCATGTTTATCATTTCATTTAATCTGTCAGTAAAAAAAATTTAAATTTTGGGTTGGCACCACAACAGTAACAGAGGGGAAATCTTTCAATGGGGACAACATCACTTTCAATTTCCTCTCACTTTCTGTTTTGGCCATGGGGCAGGAAATGAAGGTAAATCTCCCAAATGGGGACCTGAGAAGAGTTATAACCCTCTCATACTCTAAAAAGTTTTGCTTATAGTTCTACTTTACCATTAAGCCCACCCAAATGTTAAGGAAATTGCAGGTACCAAATCATACATTATTAAAAACTACAACAGGTTAAAGTGCAATGGAAATGAGCTACATGAAACATTTTAGCAGCAAGATGATGCATGTGTTTTTTTTTTCCTCTCATATCCTGAGTTGCAAAAGGTGAACCTAACTCAGCTGTCATAAATTCTTCTGCTTATTAATCTCCCACCTACAGCTTCTACATATTCCAGCACATTTCTATGGAATTGGACATGTAGATCTTCAGCTAATTCATGTTCTGGCTTCATTATTTTTAATGTGAAAACACTCATAGTAAGTCTAACTTTAACCCCTTGAGTCCCCAGAGGCAGACTTTGAAACCGGTGCTGGGATTGCACTTGTTTATCTGCGTTCTGTTTTTAAAACGGCGCTCTGTCCCGGTGACTCTGAAAGGTCTGTTGTTGTTGCTGGAACCTCTGGGTGTCATGGTCAGGCACAGAGACCAGTAGCTCTAGCAGTAGAGAAGCTCCCACAAACTGGCAGGATGTAGTGGGCTTACCCAACGTGCAAGGTCTAAACACTAACCGGTATTCAAAAGGGCTCCTGCTGGTGGAGATGAGTTTTGCTGCGTGTTAGTACCAGGTTGTGGTCCTCAGGATCACCCCACTAGCAGGTGAACAAGCCAGGGTCCAGTAGCCGATTATGCAGATAAGATTTAAGCAGAAATGCAGTCAGTAAACAAGCCAAAGGTTGGTAACAAGTGGTTACAGGTTGGGATCAAGTGGAAGCGTAGTCAAGGAACAAGCTAAAGGTCTGTATTGACTGGTAGTGAAATTATGGACATCAGCAGAAGTGACATGAGCAAGATATAGGCTGGAGAGTGCACAATAATCTGGCAAACAGAAGGTTCAAAGGTATGGCTTTTATAGGAAGTTTATGAGAGGAGCAAAGAGTTCAAGGTTCACCAGAAACAAGGTTCAAGGCAAGATTGTCTAAGGAATTGTCCAAGGAGCTGTAGAACATCTCAGGTGGCTCAGCAAGAAAAGATACTGCCAGATACAGCAGAGACTACAGATTCAGATCTGGGTCCTGACACTGGGTGTTGGTGAAAGCTGAGCCCAGAAGCTGAATCAAACAGCTCCTGAGTTTTCAGTCCTGCTACAGAGTACTCAGTAAATAACTAATGGTAAGTAAGAGGGCAAATGCTTTAAAAGCAAGTCTGCACAATTGGATTAACCTATTTGCACTGGCAGGAACTAAGCCTTTGCCCAGGTTGTTGTGACGGGTTTCCTATTGTGTAGCACTGTGATTGGCTGCACAGTGCTGATGTCACAATGAGCCTGTCCTTCTATCATTAGTTGATCGTGAACTGTCTGTGACAGCTACAGTATCTGTTCATGTGGAACACAGATTAGTCCTGTCCAAGAAGGTGCTCCTAATGACAACTCATTATGTGTATAAAAGACACCTGTCCACGGAATCTCTTTCTTGGGCACCACCAAAGAGCAGTCAAAGGATATCAGGGACAAGATTGTAGACCTGCACAAGTCTGGAATGGGCTACAAGACCATCAGCAAGAGGTTTGGTGAGAAGGAGACATCTGTTGGAGCGATCTGTCCAATCACAGCTCACACAGTAGTTCTCAATGGCTGCAAGAATGCAGCCAGAGAGAAGGAGAAATAATTGCTTTTACAGCCTTTATGGGTGTAAAAGCAATCAGTGTAAAAAAAAAAAAATCTTCATCACCCCCCACAAGTAGTACAGTGTCACCATGGTGACACTGTACTACTAGGGTGACAGTATGTAAAAAAAAAAAAAAAAAAACACAACATAAATAATAATATGAAAAAATAAAATAAAGATGTAAAAAAAAATGTTTAAAAATTATACTTTTTGGTTGTAAACTAATTTGGGTTATTTTTTTTTTACTAAAAAGATAACGGAATACATTTTGGCCAAGATTTATGATTAAATATTATTTATTTGCAAAATTTTAACACACAAAATTTTTGGACTTTTTCATTTACTTAGCAAAAAAAATAAAAATCCCAGTGGTGAATAAACAAAATAAATAAGTGACCTCCTAAACTAAATCCCACCAAAAAGTCACACTTTCTCCCTAGAAAGTACAATATAATAAAATACCTTTTTGTGTAAAATTAAAATAAAATTAAAATTCAAAAAATAAATAAAATATCACCAAATACAATCATAAAATGTCCAATTCAAATGTGTCCAACAAAATCCAAAAGTCCATATTCCAGACAGTAAGAAGGATAATAATCCTAATTTTTCAGCAAAAAACCTCAAAACAAAGAAATAAACTATAGTGCATTACCCTTAAATAAATTAATAATACTCTAATTCGTGCAAATCACAAACCATTCAAAATGTGCAACACACAAAAAAAAATGTATATAAATTTTTTAAATAATAAGTAATACACAAATTGTGAACACTCCGTGACCATTCCAACACTGTGTGCACTCTGTGACCCAACAAACAATAGTGCTAAATACTATTCCCTCTGTGAGTATTTGTATGCATATTCAGTACTATGGAACCAAAACTCTTCCCATTCCTTCCAAGGTCCTCACAAAGATAAATAGACTCTTTTAGACTGATCACCAAGGCATAGGGACAAATTTATTAGCAACTTACATCTGAATAAAGGAACTTCCAGCTCTTTCAATGGCTCTCTAATATAACCAGCAATCAATGGCTGAAAACAATATGTTTCAAACCAACAAAATGGCCGCAGGGACACTTCCGGTTAGCGTGCGTGCGCCTTGACGTCACATCCCCTAACGCGTTTCGTCACTTCCGGACTTCATCTGTGCACAGCCATCCAGAGCAGTGTGATTACAGTGAAGCACCAACACACTGCCCCCCAGTAAAACATTCCCTGCACACAGTTAACCCTTTACTCGCCCCTCAGGTTAACCCTTTCCTGCCCAGCACCATTAGTACAATGTCAGTGCTATTTTTTAGCACTGATCATAGTATTGGTGTCACTGGGGATGTCAGTGACACCAAGTCAGTTCCCCCCAGTGGCAGAATGCCTGCCGCAGTCCCACTATAAGTCGCTGATCGCCGCCATTACTAGTAAAAATATTTGTAAAAAAATTCCAGTATATATACCGCCATTTGTAAACACTATAACTTTCATGTAAACCAATTAATTAATATATATACATTATTTGCATATCGGGTAGGGGGCGCACATGTGGCGCACGACCTCCCTACCCACGCCACCGATCGTGGCCACGGGTGTCAGTCACCGGGTCCCGGCCGGTGATTACCCACCGGAGCCCCCGATTACCGGCAATCACTGACAGAGAGGATGGCTGCAGTGTTTATACTGCAGCTTTCCTCCCTGTCAGTTTCCAGCACACTGTTCTGGAGAGCAGAGTTCAGCTTTCCAGATCAGTGTGTTCCTGTAAAGAACACACCCCACGCCCACTAGTGAAACACTCCGCTCACACAGTTAACCCTTTGATTGCATCCAAAAGTTAACCCCTTCCTCCCTAGTGCCATTAGTACAGTGTCAGTGTATTTTTTTTGCACTGATCACTGTATTGGTGTCACTGGGGATGTCAGTGACCCCAAGTCAGTTCCCCCCCAGTGTCAGAATGTCCACTGCAGTCCCGCAGTGCCGCCATAAGTCGCTGATCGCCGCCATAAGTCACTGATCGCCGCCATTATTAGTATAAAAAAATTAAAATTCCAGTATATATACCTCCATTTGTAGACGCTATATTTTTCACGTAAACCAATTAATTTACACGTATTGGGATTTTTTCTAGCAAAGACATTTTGGTGTAAATTTATGATGAAATTAGATTTTTTAATTTGTTTTACTGGACATGTTTAATAACAAAAAGTCAAAAATATTGTTTTTTTTTTTTCAAAATTGTCCGTTTTTTTTTTTAGCACAAAAAATCAAAAGCGCACAGGCGGTCAAATACCACCAAAAGAAAGCTCAATTCGTGGGGAAAAAAAGGATGTAAATTTCATTTGGGCGCAGCGTTGCATGACCGCGCAATTGTCAGTTAAATTATAGAAAAATGGCCTGGTCAGGAAGGGGGGGTAAATCCTCAGGAGGGCAAGGGGTTAAACTATCTGTGTGAAGTGAAGAACGCCTCCAGGTCACCATATTGCCTTTTACAGAAAATTACATCTCTGCAGATTGAAATGGAAAGGTTATTTTTTACCATTCAAATATAATGACTTGTGTAGCAATTGTATATGTTATGGTTTTTTTTCTCCAAAGAAAGTGGAGTTACCCTGTAAAGGTCAACCTTAACTGCTTGCAGTGTATGTACTGCGGGCGAGCGTCACAGCCAGGCTGGATCGCGTACATGTATGTCACCCGGCCTATTCTGGGTTCGAGGAGCGCATGTGCGTGCCCCCTGCTAACCCGTGCTGTCAATGGCTACACAGCAGGCCAATTATTTATGGCTGAGACCTGTTGGCCAGCTGTAGCCAATCACAGAACAGAGTCCTGCGTTTTCAATCACACAGAACTCAACGCAGGGAGAAAAAACTGCCAGATCTCTTGGTGGAAGCAGCACATATTACACACATTGCACTTGTTAGGCACACTATTAACCCCTTGATTGCCCCTTGATGTTAACCCCTTCCCAGCCAGTGTTATTAGTACAGTGACAGGGTACAGTATTTTATCTGATCACTGTATTAGTGTCACTAGTGATGCCAGTGTAAGTTAGTCAGTTAGTGTCCCTCCGAGCCAGTGTCTGTTAGCGCCAGATTGCCCGCCACACTACCATAGTCCCACTATAAGTCGCTGACCATTGCCATTAGCAGTATCGTGTCATAGCTGTGTGAATTCCAGAATATATACTGTACCTTTTGTACCACCAGCCCCTCCCTCTTAGATTGTAAGCTCCAAGGATCAGGCCCACCTATCCCTCTTGTACTGAACTGTATTGTTGCTGTATTGTCTCCCATTATATTGTAAAGTGCTGAGCAAACTGTTGGCGCTAAATAAATCCTGTATAATAATAATTATAATAGTAATAATAATCTCCTAGATTGTAAGCTCCCAGGATCAGGCCCTCCTATCCCTCTTGTATTGAACTGTATTGTTGCTGTATTGTCTCCCGTTATATTGTAAAGCGCTGAGCAAACTGTTGGGGCTATATAAATCCTGTTTAATAATAATAATAAAATATATACCATAGTTTGTAGACACTATAACTTTCACATAAACCAATTACTATACACCTATTGGGATACATTTTTATTTTTTTACCAAAGACATCAGCATACATTTTGTTTTAAATTTATGAAGATTTTTTTTTTCTTTTATTGAATATGTTTTATAACAAAAAATAGAAAATATGTATTTTTTTCAACATTGTTGTTTTTTTTTTGCATTTATATCACAGGTGTCAAACCGACAGCCCTCCAGCTGTTGGAAAACTACAAGTCCCATGAGGCATTGCAAGATTGACATTACAAGCAGTAAGTCCCAAAGGCAGAGGCATGATGGTAGTTTCGCAACAGCTGGAGGGCCACCAGTTTGACACCCCTGATTTATATAATAAAAAATAAGAGACCCAGTGGTGGTCAAATACCACCAAAAGAAAGCTCTATTTGTGTGAAAAAATTATATACATTTCATTTGTGTACATTGTTGCATGACCGCGCAATTACCAGTTAAAGTAGTGCTGTTCTGCCTTTGCTTTCCACATTCCCTGTGTGTAACTCAGCATGCAGCTCAACCCTTCTACTCTGCCATAAACCAGACTGAATGTGGTCTTAAACCTTTAGTCCTCATGCACACAGAGCATTTTTACTGTTTTTGGCTTTTGGCGTTTTTTCCTACAGCCAGTAAACCCCCCAGCATGTTATCCTATGTGTCCATCCACACATAGACTGTAATCAGTGTTTTTTGGCTGAGACGTTTTTTGGCTGGAAGAGAAACCCAGAACTAGTGGGATTCTAGAGGAGTTTTTCAGCTGTAAAAACTCTCTAACACTGAAAAACGCGCCAAAACGTGGTAAAACGCCACAAACCGGTGTTTTTGGATTTATTTTTTAGCAAGAAACATTTTTTTCATTCAAAAATTGCTAAAAAATGCAAACTCTGAAAAACGCGGCTAAAGGCTAATGCAAAAATGCTAAGACATGCTAAAAAACTCATGTTTTTAACATGACTTTACACAGCTAATGTTATCGGCATTATTAAAAACAGGGTGGGTGAAACAAAAGAAAAGAACAGATAAGAAGGACATATAATCAATGTAAGATCATACAGAAAACACAAACGAATTGTTAGGCTATAGATGGCAGAAGGTTCAAGTCTACCAGCGATGCTGCCTGTAGGAGATGCAAAAAAAAAAAGAAAATCTTCCCCCAACATGTGCTCTGATAGCTGGCTCCTTCTCTCCCAGTCTCTAAGATGGAGTCTGAGCTCCCAAGATGCATCTCTTTCCTTTCAGAATTATGGGAATTTTTTAAATTACTCTTATCTAAACAGACTCTAGTTTCTGTAAAACAGTACATTTATTACCGGCTCCATCTAGTGGTCAAATTTGATATTGCAGGCAGGACAGACATAATATATTCTCCTGCTGGAGGCAAAACAAACACAGTGCTGAATAAAAAGGAAATGTCCTGGTTGTGAAGGAGGTAAAACCTTCTGGAGAGCAAGTGGCTAAAATAGAACAGCGTACACCTAGCCAGAACAATAAAAGGCATTTTTTTGTTGCTATAGATTATTGCACCTTGCTTTGTGTTTTTTTTTTTTGTTTTTTGTTTTTTTTTTTATTAAAAAAAAACAGGGTGGGTGAAACAAAAGGAAAGAACAGATAAGAAGGACATATAATCAATGTAAGATCGTACAGAAAACACAACGAATTGTTAGGCTATAGATGGCAGAAGGTTCAAGCCTACCAGCGATGCTGCCTGTAGGAGATGCAAAAAAAAAAGAAAATCTTCACCCAACATGTGCTCTGATAGCTGGCTCTTTCTCTCCCAGTCTCTAAGATGGAGTCTGAGCTCCCAAGATGCATCTCTTTCCTTTCAGAATTATGGGAATTTTTTTAATTACTCTTATCTAAACAGACTCTAGTTTCTGTAAAACAGTACATTTATTACCGGCTCCATCTAGTGGTCAAATTTGATATTGCAGGCAGGACAGACATAATATATTCTCCTGCTGGAGGCAAAACAAACACAGTGCTGAATAAAAAGGAAATGTCCTGGTTGTGAAGGAGGTAAAACCTTCTGGAGAGCAAGTGGCTAAAATAGAACAGCGTACACCTAGCCAGAACAATAAAAGGCATTTTTTTGTTGCTATAGATTATTGCACCTTGCTTTGTGTTTTTTTTTTTTGTTTTTTGTTTTTTTTTTTATTAAAAAAAAACAGGGTGGGTGAAACAAAAGGAAAGAACAGATAAGAAGGACATATAATCAATGTAAGATCGTACAGAAAACACAACGAATTGTTAGGCTATAGATGGCAGAAGGTTCAAGCCTACCAGCGATGCTGCCTGTAGGAGATGCAAAAAAAAAAGAAAATCTTCACCCAACATGTGCTCTGATAGCTGGCTCTTTCTCTCCCAGTCTCTAAGATGGAGTCTGAGCTCCCAAGATGCATCTCTTTCCTTTCAGAATTATGGGATTTTTTTTAATTACTCTTATCTAAACAGACTCTAGTTTCTATAAAACAGTACATTTATTACCGGCTCCATCTAGTGGTGAAATGTGATATTGCAGGCAGGACAGACATAATATATTCCCCTGCTGGAGGCAAAACAAACTCAATGCTGAATAAAAAGGAAATGTCCTGGTCGTGAAGGAGGTAAAACCTTCTGGAGAGCAAGTGGCTAAAATAGAACAGCGTACACCTAGCCAGAACAATAAAAGGCATTTTTTTGTTGCTATAGATTATTGCACCTTGCTTTGTGTTTTTTTTGTTTTGTTTTTTTTTTATTAAAAAAAAAAGGGTGGGTGAAACAAAAGGAAAGAACAGATAAGAAGGACATATAATCAATGTAAGATCATACAGAAAACGCAACGAATTGTTAGGGTATAGATGGCAGAAGGTTCAAGCCTACCAGCGATGCTGCCTGTAGGAGATGCAAAAAAAGAAGAAAATCTTCATCCAACATGTGCTCTGATAGCTGACTCCTTCTCTCCAAGTCTCTAAGATGGAGTCTGAGCTCCCAAGATGCATCTCTTTCCTTTCAGAATTATGGGAATTTTTTTATTAACTCCTATCTAAACAGACTCTAGTTTCTGTAAAACAGTACATTTATTACCGGCTCCATCTAGTGGTCAAATTTGATATTGCAGGCAGGACAGACATAATATATTCCCCTGCTGCAGGCAAAACAAATGCAGTGCTGAATAAAAAGAAAATGTCCTGGTCGTGAAGGAGGTAAAACCTTCTGGAGAGCAAGTGGCTAAAATGGAATAGCATACCCCTAGTCAGAACAATAAAAGGCATTTTTTGTTGCTATAGATTATTGCACCTTCATTTGTGTTTTTTTTTGTTTCGTTTTTTTTTTTGTTTTATGTTTTTTTTTTACTGGAAGCTGCCTACTTTTTTTACGTCCTTCTGCGCCTGATAAAAAATTGCACTAATCTGTGACATTTATTCAGGAATTGTCCTGCAGCGCCGTGTCATTGCGATGCAAATTCTGCATAATAACAAATGATAGAATGTCACTCCTTAGATATTCAATGTTTTCCTCCTGCCTTTCTCTCAAGAAATGCCGACTTGTACATCTGTACACAGATATCGCCGAGTGCTATAAAGCATTTTTCTCCGGCAGATTATGACATCTGTCTCCTGGGAACGCTTTTATCGTTGTTTGCAGAAGTTATTTATTGAAACTGCAAATCTAACATTACTGTCTACATGCTTGTCAATCTTCCGGCATTATGCGTTCTGACAGCCCAGAGCTATAGAACAGCTACATTGCTCAGCACATGTGTGGACATTGGTTGACACTTGCTTCATGTGCAGAAATAGCACCCTTCATTACCATCCTGAAGGATAATTCTAGGGACTGAGGGTTCATAGGCCTAGCCCCCTGTGTTCTGTCCTACTTCCATGTATTATTTTCTGTTGTAGTGACCTATATCTAAAATCAATCAATCAATATACATTGGATTATTATTGTTCTGTAGCATGCTGACACCTAGTGACTGTTTTGGGCTACTACAACCTGTTTACTATTTGTTTTGGTATTTTCCTCTGTCGCTCCCTCCTGTTTTATGTTAGTTAAAGTGTTACTAAGCAGTAAACTCTGTATACACAGTAAAACATGCTTGTTATACTCACTGTGGAACCTAAGGGGTCAATCCTCTGCATTGTGTAAAAAGGCTGTTTGATCCTTTATTATTTTTTATTTATTTATTTCAGGTACTTATATAGTTCCGTCAATTTATGCAGTGCTTTACACAAATATATATTGTACATTCACATTGGTCCCTAACCCTCAAGGGGCGTACAATCTAAGGTCCCTAACTTACATACACATACTAGGGACAATTTAGACAGGAGCCAATTTACCTACCAGCATGTCTTTGGAGTGTGGGAGGAAGCTGGAGTACCTGGGAGACCAGATATAGTGAATGCGGGGTCCTAGGAGACCAGATATTGTGAATGCGGGGTCCTAGGAGACCAGATATTGTGAATGCAGGCTCCCGGGAGACCAGATATAGTGAATGCAGGGTCCGGGGAGATCAGATATAGTGAATGCAGGGTCCTGGGAGACCAGATATAGAGAATGCGGGGTCCTGGGAGACCAGATATAAAAAATGCAGGGTCCGGGGAGACCAGATATAGTGAATGCGGGGTCTTGGGAGACCAGATATTGTGAATGCAGGGTCCGGGGAGACCAGATATAGTGAATGCAGGGTCCGGGGAAACCAGATATAGTGAATGAAGGGTCTTGGGAGACCGGATATAGTGAATGCAGGGTCCTGGGAGATCAAATATAGAGAATGCAGGGTCCGGGGAGACCAGATATAGTGAATGCAGGGTCCTGGGAGACCAGATATAGTGAATGCAGGGTCCTGGGAGATCAGATATAGTGAATGTAGGGTCCTGGGAGACCGGATATAGTGAATGCGGGGTCCTGGGAGACCAGATATAGTGAATGTAGGGTCCTAGGAGACCGGATATAGTGAATGCGGGGTCCGGGGAGACCAGATATAGTGAATGCAGGGTCCTGGGAGACCAGATATAGTGAATGCAGGGTCCGGGGAGACCAGATATAGTGAATGTAGGGTCCTGGGTTTAGGAACACTATAAAGTGAAGTGAAGTAGCATGATTTAAATGTCACATTTGGTATGAACCAGGGCTTAGGCCTCATGCATTTGTGCATATGAATAATTGCTTCACATATGCTATCAAATGCTATGCTGGCAAAAAAAATGCTCTAATGTTGCGGGATTTGTTTTACCCGTGTCTAAGGGCATATTTATGCACATATTGCATTTAGATGTGTATGAGCGAAAACTCATTCTATTGGCTAGATTTTTTAAGGGTGTCAAACTGGCGGCCCTCCAGCTGTTTCGAAACTACAAGTCCCATCATGCCTCTGCCTTTGGGAGTCATGCTTGTAACTGTCAGTCTTGCAATGCCTCATGGGACTTGTAGTTTGGCAACAGCTGGAGGGTCGCCAGTTTGACACCCATGGCTCAGAATATTAATTTATGCATGCAAATATTAACATATGCACGCATTTAGGTGCATTTAGATGCATTTACCCACATATGTGCTTAAATTATGCTGAAAAGCTCCTCTCTGAACTCGGGTTATGGAAATTTCTTTTACACACCTGAATACTGTTCTAAAATACATCTGTAAATGACAAAATGTGCCCACAGTATGCACATTAGATAACCTAGAGCTGCTTTCAGAGGCATGCAAAAAAAAAATCATACATGACTACCCTCCAGTGGGCAGCTTACCAAAGGAAAAAAAAAAACACACGCACCAATGGAAGGAACGCCAGACCAAAAGACAAGAGTCCAAATCAATTTATTGGTTTACACTAAAAAACAGCCATAATTTCAGGGATCAGAACCCCCCGCCCCTCCTTTCATCAGAGCTTCACTTAAAATAAGAACCTTGAATGGACTTTTGATTGGTCAGTAAATATACTAATAAAACAATTAGTCCATTCAAGGTTCTTATTTTAAGTGAAGCACTGATGAAGGGAGAGTTTTTGATCCCCGAAATGTGTTTCTTTTTAGTGTAAACTAATACAGTAATACCTCGGTTTAAGAATGCTTCGGTAATTTTCGGTTTACAAATGAAAATCCACTGAAAATAATGCCTCGGTTTACAAATTTTGTATGAATTTTTTTCGCAATACGAAGTGTATGTCAGTGCTGATTTTTAAATGCAATTGCTGGCTCTTTTTTTTTTCTTCACTATAGCTCACAGAATTAGCTGTCACTTTCCCCAAAGTTAACGGAAATGTTGTTTCTTTTAGGAAACTAAAAAGAAACATTGTTTGCCCCCCCCCCCCTTTCCTGACCTGCCAGGCTGCATGCTCTGAAAAGGGTCTGGTATGGATTTTGGGGAGGACCCCCACGCCATTTTGTTTAAAATTTTGGCGTGGAAGTTCCCCTCAAAATCCATACCAGACATGAAGGGCTTGGTATGAATGGGGGGAAGGGGGACCTTTTTAATTATTTTTTTAATTGCCGGAAATTCTTTTACATTCAGCTGTCAGTGGGGAACCCCGCTGACAGTGAAATATTAACACATGGTTGTCACTACTAAAATGCTGCATGACTTGATAAAATAACTCATGTGGTATTTGTTAGTGTTTACTTTTTTCTGATCTCCGGAACAGATTAATTGGTTTTCAACGCATTCCTATGGGAAATGGCGTTTCGGTTTAAGAATTTTTCGCTATAAGAAAAGTCCTGCAGAACAAATTAAATTCTTAAACCGAGGTATTACTGTATATTGCAGACATAGAACTAGAAATAGTGCAGCACTTACAACATATAATAATAATAATACACATAAAAAACAAATGAATAGAGTCCAGATATAAGAAGTCATATGTTAGATGCTAGATGGTGAAATAGCCATAGATTTTCATATAAATAGTACACTCTGTAGGTGAGGAGAAGTAAAATTAGAGCTGTGAAGGACCTATCCGGTGGTGTGCAGAAGGTTTAGCAGAAATGCAAACTCACCAGAAATATTATATGAATGCGCCTATAATAATATATCCAATTCGGAAGACTTCCATCAAATGAGGGGCCACTGGTCTGGTCAGGAGATGAAACGCTTCTTCCAGTTAGAAACAAGGATCCTCTCCAGGATAGTGAAAATGGTCTGGTCATGGAAAAAGTTCCATCCTCCAAAGTGGATGAAACTTGGGTCCTGAGGGTTAGGTGCTCATGATAGAGCCAAGAAAAAAGGGGGGTCTCATAGTGCAGTATGATATAAAGTACTTTAATAAAATTAAGATAGTGGTATAAATAATACACATACATGTAATAAAGATGATGATAGTACTTATCATCTAGTATAAAATGATCTGTGCTGGCAATGTTACTGACCAGTATGGTAGTTATAGTGGCCGCCGGACCTCCGTGATCCAGCGGCTTGGCGTCTCTGGGTGGTAGGGCTCCTCCTTAACGCGTTTCATATAAGTATATATCCTCAGAAGGGGTGATGCTTGACCCGCCGCTTGCCCAAAATCTCCTTAAATAATGTCAGATGACGCTCGCTCGTTAGCCGGCGCCATCTTGCCGATGATCAGATGCATTGGTGCTATTTAGGTTAGCGCTCGCTGGCAATATTTGTTTTGGTTCGTATTCTCTTTTATTACTGTATATTGATTTGGATTATTTTATTTTTTGGCCTGGTGCATCTTTTTTTTTTTTATTGAAGAATTAGGCTGCCCTTGAAGGGTGCTAACTCAGCAGGCAATGCACAATACAGCATTTGAAACAGAACATCCTGAATGGCTCAAGCGGTAATTAATAGAGGATCCATTTAGAATGACACTTCAATGCTCAAGTACAGTAGCTGTCAATACACCCTCACTGCAGCACACAAACTACCACAGTGAACCACATCAGAAAAACAGTGCTGGGATATCTTTACTGTGGTGGTCCACCTCCAATGCACAGGACATAAAAACAACCAATATGCACATATGTGGTATTGCTGCAACCTTCAGGAGCAGGAGAATTTATTTTGGGTTGTTTTTTGGTGGTAAGATATGGTAATTTCAAGAAATATACAGATAAATGTATTTATTTATTTATTTTTAACTAATTTGGGCTAGTTTTCATTTGATAAAAAAAAAGAAACCAGGCAGTATCTATTATCATTTACCACCAAAACAAATCCCTATCTGTCCTGAAAAAAAAACCCACTTGGATACACAAAGTGGTTGTGGTGTCAAAGTTGCTCATGCATGAACATTTATTTTTTCCCCTCAGTCACTAAGGGGCTAACACTTAGTTTGGAGAGATCTGTTATACAATTGAACCTGCTGCATATGCTCCATTCCATAACAGATCAAAATCTGAAAACATACCCATCCACATGCACATACACTATATTGCCGAAAGTATTGGTCCAGCCCTCCAAATCATGTGATTCAGGTGTTCCAATCACCTCCATGGCCACAGGTGTATAAAATCAAGCAAATGGAGAAACAGAAAAAGGGCGCACCGACCTAGTGCATTATCATTTAACATTTTTTTTGAAGAAACAAAGTAAGTATCATACTCACAATAGACATAAAGACAGGCATGTCAAACAGAACAATATGTATGATCCAAACAACATCTGAGTCCATATGATAGAACCCTGGATGACCAACTTGGTAACGCGCTTCGAGGACACAACCTCTTCCTCAGAAACGTGTTAGCCAGTTGGTCATCCAGGTTTCTATCATATGGACTCAGATATTTTTTTGGAAGATTTTTTTGGAAGATAAGGAACAAAATGAAAGTCATTTTGTTCCTTATCTTCCAAAAAAGAATATGATATTAAATCCTTGATTACATGCAATTCTACACATGTCATTTATGTTCTAGAATGCCCGTGCCATTTGAGATATATTGGGAGAACTGGGAGATGTTTAAAAACAAGAATAGGCGAGCATATAAGAAACATAGTAAAAGGATTTGATAAACATAGTGTATCCAAACATTTTAAATTGGTACATAATTGCGATCCAAGCTTACTTACCTTTTATGGGAATGAGATGGTAAAACCCCATTGGAGGGGCTCGGATTTGGTTAATGAGATTTCCAAGAAAGAGACGTTTTGGATTTATGAACTAAATTCGTTGCAACCATTTGGATTAAATGTCGATATAGATTTGAATTGTTTTCTCACAAATTTTTAATTATTTTAAATATATTTTTACATAGACAACTGTTTAAAGACGATATATGGGAGATTGTATGGTTTTTGTACAATTTCTGTATTATTTTTGTATTATTACTAGAGTTCCCCTTTATTTGTGTTTAATGTGATACTGGCCCTTTAAGTTCCCTTTCTGAGAGACAGTCTTAGAGGGTACTGGTTCGTTTATGTATTTATTTATTTAATTTATTTTATTTATTTATTTTTTTTATTGTTTCTCTTAAATTTCCTTTTTATTTTTGTAAAGTTTTTTGTTTGTGATGACAAATATATTATGTACATTGTATACCCTCTGTGGACTCCTGTCATCCATGGGGCGGCTTGTTTTGCGTGATTCCCCATTGATGCCAGCTGTTCATTTCCTGTGAAGTGAATATTTAATGAGGTTGAGACGTCTCACATCCATCCGCTCCGTGAGGACGTCGATGACGAAACGCGTAGGGCGGAGCTTGATTGATGTGACGTCATTACGTTTTTGGCTGCCAGCTACTGCGCATGTGCTGAGTAGCCAGGCTCTTTTATGTGATTGCTGTTATGCTGTTGATGCTGGTGTCGGCTGGGACACCTCTTGAGTAAGTGCAATGAGTACCTAATAAAGGAATTGGTTTTTATAATATTGCACCATGAAGTCTTTCTGTTTCTCCCGAGTGCTTGGCATTTCCCCCCATGGATACGATTGAAGGTGGTCTTTTCTTTTGGAGAAGTGGATTTCCAATTAAATTACAAAGTTTCTGATCCTGTTATTTGATCGATGAGGATCGGTGTGTTGCTGAGTTTTGGCTTCTGAAAATATATTTATGGATGATCTGCCATCATATTATCAAGGTTTTTGGTGAAATTCTTCAAGTTTAGACACTTTTTTTGCACAAAAAGTTTTTTTGCACTTAAAAGTTTTTTTGCACTTTTTTGTGGTATTGGCATATATATTTTTCTGGACTTATGATTTGATGATTTTTTTATATATATATTTTTTATATATTTATATACATTTACTTGCGCAAATTATTTACTAATTGGTACACTTTATATATGGTGGTTTTTTGCAGCTGGTACACTATAAGTAAGTCATATAATTTTGACCATAGGCGCTATTATTAATTTTTCTTAGATATTCAGCGTTGTCAGATTTCTCTTCCATAAACTGATATCCTAATAGCCTAATATCCTAACAAGTGTATGTCAGAATACTAGGCTATTCCTACTGTATAGTTCCTACTACTGTATTAGGATAATAGTTTAGGAAAGAGAAATTTGACAATACTTAATATAGTTTAGAAAACGCAATCGGCTCATTCATGACAGATCTATATACATGAATGTAAACTCTTAGATCCCTTTCATCCCGCTTTGCTCTGTTTACTGCCTGTTTGTTTACACCCAACTGTCCTCTGGTCCAATCCGTCTAGGAGAAGGGAGACTGATCCCCTTTCTTTTTTTTTCCAGATTGGACTGGAGGTAGATGGGTATAAATCGATAAATAAATGGAGCATATGCAGCAGGTGCATGACGATTGGTAATTAGGAGAGCAGATTTGAGTATGTAAGTGCTGCACCTGTGCCAAATAGACATGTGTTGTTCATTTTATTCCAGATCAAAATTTGGACAAAATTTTTGTCATTTGTCAATTCGAATGTATCCAAATTTCTATGTTACTATAGTAATGAATTTAAACATATCTAAAATAATTAAACAACATTTGAATCAAATCGTATTTGAATAGAATTGGCAAACAAATTTGAAAACGAAATCGAATTCGAACACAAATTTGAAATGTAAACATTCCGCTGGTTTTCTTCAAAGACTGTGGGGTAGATTTACTAAAACTGGTGCACTCAGAATCTGGTGCATCTGTGCATGGTAGCCAATCAGCTTCTAACTCCAGCTTGTTTCATTAAGCTTTGGCAAGAAAACCTGGAAGCTAGTTGGTTTGTATGCAGACCTGCACCAGACTTTGCACTCTCACGTTTTAGTAAATAACCCCCTGTGCGTATAGAGCATAGCCGTCTTGTGAAGTTCAAGTTTAAAATAGAATAGAATAAAACAGCACAGAATAGAATAAAATAGAAAACAAAACAATAGAATAGAACAAAATAGAAAGAATACAGTCATCTTCTGAAATTCGAATTTCGAAAGGAATAGAATAGAATAAAACAGAATAGAAAATAGAGAAAAAGAATATGAAAATTATTATTATTATTATACAGTATTTATAAAGCGCCAATAGTTCGCTCAGCGCTGTACATTACAAAGGGGGACAGAACATGTGACAGAACAATGCCAATATAATGCAAAACATGAGGGGATCGAGGGCCCTGCTCTTTCGAGCTTACAATCTAGGAGGGAGGGGATGGTGGCACAGGAGGAGATAGCTGT